>NC_089790.1:16095000-16132500 GCF_040412425.1 Macrobrachium rosenbergii
CCTCGTTCGTTAATTTATTGCTATCTCCTCGTTCGTTACGTATTGCTATCTCCTCATTCGTTAATATATTGCTATCTTCTCTTTCGTTCATATATTGCTATCTCCTCATTCGTTAATACGGTTTTATCTCCTCGTTCGTTAATATATTGCTATATCCTCTTTCGTTAATACATTGCCATCTCCTCATTCGTTAATACATTGCTATCTCCTCTCCTCGTTCGTTACTATAATGCTATCTCCTTGTTCGTTAATATATTGCTATCTCTTTGTTCGTAAATATATGGCTATCTCCTCTTTAGTTAATACATTGCTATCTCCTCATTCGTTAATATACTGCTATCTCCTCATTCGTTAATATCCTGCTATCTCCTTTTTATTTGATATTCCTTTTCTCGAAATGAAAAGTATCTTTAGGACTAAAACACATTATCAAAAAGATCCTGATAGCAAAACCTAAGCCAATCACTCATTATTTTGCTATATAAACGAAAACTAGGGAGAACGAACTTTGGAAAAACTAAATATGAAGAATAACGAAAAGGAACATATAAGAAAAAAGATGGAAGAATGAAAAAAGAAAGAGGACCTAAAGATTTTGGACCCCTCATTATCGAAATAATGAAGACGGAAATTTTTTTTTCCTCCCAAAAAATCTTGCTAAATTGATGAAAGGAAAAGTTTGCCTGACAGTTTCGTCATGATTCGGTTCACGATTTTCATTCATCCTCCTCCTTTGACGTCATTATCCAGACTAATATGACTAATGTAAACTGACCAGACTGTTTAATTATCTACGAAATGCTTTGAGGAAAAACCTCAGGTGAATGCATAAAGGAATAACATAAAAGAATATAATGTTTCGAGAGGAGTTGAATATCAAAATTAAGAATAAGATTTCAGACCAACAGAAAAAGTTAATATATTTTGGATTCTGCAAACGAACGAGTCACTTAAAACACTGACTAAAGAAGAATCAAATGCATTAAGGTACTATGTACATAAAATAATTCGAGAAGGTTGATTATCAAAGTAAAAAACAAGTTTTCAAACCAATAAAAAAACTAGTAAATTTGTTTTTAATTCTGTAAACGATTGAGTCACTTAAAACTTTGACTAAAGACTCAAATGCGTTAAGGTAGTGTATGGTCTTTAGTCTCTCATTATTTACCTAAAGAGAAGGAAGGAAGGAATATAAAATTTAGGCCAAAAGCCAAGCGCTGGGACCTATGGGGTCATTCAGCGCTGAAACGGAAATTGACAGTAAAAGGTTTGAAAGGTGTAACAGGAGAAAACCTCGCAGTTGCACTATGAAATAATTGTTGGGAGAATGTAGACAGCAAAATGGGGAGAATGTGGATAGCAAAATGGGGAGAATGTGGATAGCAAAATGGGGAGAATGTGGATAGCAAAATGGGGAGAATGTGGATAGCAAAATGGAAGAAAGAGATTATGAATGGAAGTACAGTAAAAGGAACGAAGGGGTTGCAGCTAGGGGCCGAAGGGACGCTGCAATGAACCTTAAGTAATGCCTACAGTGCACCGCGTGAGGTGCACTGACGGCACTAACCCCCTACGGGGTTACCTAAATGCATTCATTAAAATTCAAACTGAAATAAAAAAAAGAACTTAAGTAGACTTTTAACCAATTCTTAATTAGTAGTCACTTGCACACAGTCAAAATCCTACAAGGTAGCTTTGGGCATACCTGGGCTAGGGTGGGGGTGTTAGGATAGGGGGAGGGGGTGTTTGTGGCTAAAACACCAGTTTGTCAAAAATTTTTTAATAATAATATTTATCAGTCATAACTGTCAACGGGTAATTATCACTTCTCAATCAATGATTGAAGCTGATTGCAGGCTTCTTTCTGAATTTTAATATTAACTTCGTTCAGTATTTTAATAAGCAATCGACTACAAAGACATTCTGCATTGAGAGAGAGAGAGAGAGAGAGAGAGAGAGAGAGAGAGAGAGAGCAAGCAAATCAAAATTCAGGATGAAATCTGAGAACACATTTAACGGGGGAAAGAAGAAGAAGAAGAATAAGAAAAAAAAAAAAGAATGCCTGTCACGAAACAGGATGGGGAGAATTTCATTCGGAGGTGAATGTTTTGTGCAATAGAGGACGAGGGTAGAGCCCCAGGGATAATGCTCTATTTCTATGCCTGGGAACGATCAGCCATAACAAGTCCCCTGGCCGCTGGGACGCTGGAACGCAAAAGTTTGCAGTCGTGGAGATAAACGATAATAACTCCCCAATACATATATATATATATATATATATATATATATATATATATATATATATATATATATATATATATATATATATATATACACACACACACACACACACACACACATATATATATATATATATATATATATATATATATATATATATATATATATATATATATATATATATATATATATATATATATATATATATAGGGAAATAATGAACGCATGAGAGCTTGTTTCGCAGAAATAAATTTCCGACTCACGCCGGGATCGAACCTCAGTTTCCCGAGTGACAGGCCAAGGCGGTACCTTGGTAGCCGAGTCGGTACAGCCTTGGCCTGTCACACGGGAGGCAGAGGTTCGTTCCCGGTGTGAGTCGAAAATTTATATATATATACTGTATATATGTATATATATGCATTGTATATATACATACATACATACATACATATATATATATATATATATATATATATATATATATATAAACTAGGTTTGCACAAGCATAAATATATATATATATATATATATATATATATATATATATATATATATATATATATATATATATATATATATATATATATATATATATATATTTGGAGCTTGTGCAAAACCTAATTTTTTCCTTGTACAAATCATAGTCTGAGAATATGTCTAATGACAAAATTATTTTCCCAATTCATGCCTAGGGGCATGGCAGATACCAACGAGATATCGAACCTATGGTCTAAGGTCAAAGTTATAGGACAAACAAAATAAAAAAAAAACCAAGCAGTACTTTATGACTTGAACTTAAACAAAAAACATGAGACATGAATTGTATTTCAGGAGTCTAACACAAACATGAGACACGAAATGAATTTCGAGAGTCTAATAGCAACGACTACATTTCCTTGTATTTCACTTTAGACAACGCGACTGGACTGCTTTATGGAGCATGTTTGAGCTGTAAAACAATTTTCGGTTTTATTTAGCTTACCTAAGCAAGGCCAAGTATTACCAAGGGAAAGTCCCATTACGTTGAAAAGGAACTTTTTCATTCTAACAAGTTTTTTTGCCCTTGAATATCACTAGAACCTTAGTATAAACATCAATCTAATATTCGAATTTTCCCCGTAAACTTACTCTAAAATTCACAGAAAACACGGAGACCTAAGCCACATAAGAGAGATTAAATTTAACATGCAAAATATAAATCTACATCGCTGGATTGTAAAACAGCGTCCCTGAAGGTGTTTTGAAATTGGAACCACAAAAGTTCAAGCTACGATGCAACGCATTCCTACCCTAAAACAATTCTCCTTGTGTTTTGATAATTTACTTGCATTTTTTAAATCTATTTATTTACAAATTTGTTAATCTATTTTTTCTTTTATAATAACTGACATCTTTCTGTATTTCCTATTACCTTCTCTAACTTCCTTCAAATGAACACCATACTCTTTGGAAGTTAGAATTTCAAGTCAGTGGCCCTTGTGGGCTTGTTCCATACGAATAAGGTTCACCTTCTGAATAATAATAATAATAATAATAATAATAATAATAATAATAATAATACAACAAATTCTTTGAAAGCTTGAATTTCATGTCAGTGGCCCCTGTGGTGGACTTGTTCCATTTGAATAGATTTCGCGTTCTGAATAATAATAATAATAATAATAATAATAATAATAATAATAATAATAATAATAATAATAATAATAATAATAATTGGTGCTTCATCTGTGAATAGACGAGGTCACTGCCACCTTACAACTTGAACTGAATCTAAATTAATTTCCATATAATTTTTTTTTTCCTGACATGTTAATTTTTGTTGACATATTAATCAGTGGAAGCTCTTCCATCGGAATAGATGTGCCTGTCTGAATCTGTTAAGCTATCATGTATGAGGATTTTAGTTTAACATTACGGAACATGTTAATGGGTCTCTTTTCAGAATTCTGTCTAAAACTGTCAGTTTATTATTAAATACTTTTTTCCACTACATTAATCGTGTTTATCATTTACAATGTTTTAATTTCATTTTGCATTTTGATTTTTAATTCTCTTACATGTTCTTTAGCCATAATGGCTCGTGGAACAAAAAAAAATTCTACATACTGAAATCTGTCAATATAATGAGAAAATGTAAATATATTTCTGTGAAACAGATTGACAGTATGCAGATTTTTTTTTTTGTTCCACGAGCCATTATGGATAAAGAACATGCAAGAGAATTACAAATCAAAATGTAAAATGAAATTAAAACTTTGTAAGTGATAAACACGATTAATGCAGTGAAAAAGTATTACTTTTTAAAATTAATATATATATATATATATATATATATATATATATATATATATATACATATATATATATATATATATATATATATATATATATATTTATATATATTATATACAATATATGTATATATATATTAATGACATTTTATCACATCACCGTGATTCATTTTTCATATATGTTACCAAGTTGATAATAAGTTCGTCGTCCCTCGAACCAAACGACAAGAACTTTAATATCCACGCTTTAAACCTCTACGGCCGTGGCGGAAATAATACAGTTTTTTTCATATATGTTACGATTATCAACTAAAAAATTCTCCTTCGGTAACATATATGAAAAAATGTATTTTATTTGGATATTAAGCGACGTTTAGAGATTGATTATTAATACATATTAAAGGACGTTTATAATATATGATATATATATATATATATATATATATATATATATATATATATATATATATATATATATATATATATATATATATATATATATATATACAGAGAGAGAGAGAGAGAGAGAGAGAATCTAGTTTATAATTTTCTTCAATCAATTACTATGTATATATATAACATATAATATATAACATATATATATATACATATATATATATATATATATATATATATATATATATATATATATATATATATATATATATATATATTATATTCCTTGAAAAAATTTAGGAAAGATATTCTAATTTTAAAAACGAACTATTGACGGTAACAATCTTTAAAATCAAAAACAAAAATCACTCAAAGGAGACCAGAAAAGACATATACATTATTATATATATATATATATATATATATATATATATTATATATATATATATGTGTATGTATATATGTGTTTGTGTGTGTATGTATATATATAAATATTACAAATGCAAAAAAAACACACACACTCAATAAAAAAGAATCAACAGCAACCAGTGCTTTCCCTGTAAGCCAAAGCAAAGAAGCTTTCAAGCACACTCATATACAGTGTATATACAGTATTTCATTTGTTTGTGCCCTCAACTTTAACGCTGACAGCAGAGCGAACTCAGAAACAAGAGAGCTTTTAGCAGCCTGAATAGGTCAGGCCAAGACCGAGTCTGGGAACACATCTTTTAATGGACTATACACGCCTTGCGAGAACACCACACAAGCAAACGAACAAGACGCCTACGCACGGAAGCATTCAGAAGCACGCACACACACACACGCGCGTGCACGCACAAACGGCGTGCGGAACTTAGGTTTGATTTTATATTTTATTTATACTGTTTATACTATATATATATATATATATATATATATATATATATATATATATATATATATATATATATATATATATATATATATATATATATATATATATATATATATATATATATATATATATATTAATATATATATATATATATATATATATATATATATATATATATATATATATATATATATATATATATATATATATATATATATATATATATATATATATATATATATATATATATATATATATATATATATATATATATATATATATATATTTAATATAAAATAATGACCGGTAAAAGTTATTAGATTACCACGAATATTAAATTTTTATCTACAAAACCTAATCTATACAGTCCTCATAGTGAATACTGCCAAAAAGACACAGAGATAAAATAATAGTTAGTGCTATTTGTTATCTAAGCATAAAAAATCAAGGTTATATTCAAATCCATTCCTTAAAAAGAAGAGAATATTATCATCACAGTTAAAATATACAATTAACAGTAGTATTACTTGAAAATTTCCATAAAAGGTATTATATTCCTGGAAAAAATGTTAAATTCAAACCCAATCTTTAGCAGGAAGAGAATATTATATTCAAAGTTAAAATATAAAATTAACAGTACTTTACTTAAAATGCCCATAGCGTATATTAAAATATATCGTGTTTCGATGAAAAATAGTGGCTAAGAAGATTACTGTTTAATCCAGGAATATTATGAAAGCTAAGGCAAAGAACATCAACGTTATGTTATATAAAAAAAATGTCTATTAAAAGATAATAAGTTCTGAGAAGAGATATCAATAAAGATACAATGGCAACGTCACCCATTCAGTGGTGGGCGCCCAAAAGCAGGGGAGGATATTCAATAACGATTTCTTGGACGAGAAAAATTAAGCTCATTTTACGTAATGGCCATGAAATAAAAATGAAATATAGTGCAAAACGTGATCAAATTGTCCAGCCATCGAAGACTTAGGTATACAGGCGCAAACATACATACATACATACATACAAACACACAAACACACTCATATATATCTATATATATATATATATATGGAAAGAGAAAGAAATATATATATATATATATATATATATATATATATATATTATATATATATATATATATATATATATATATATATATATATATATATATATTTAATATGGAAAGCGCAGGAGAAGAGAATGCATTTAAATTCTGGAAGAGAGAGAGAGAGAGAGAGAGAGAGAGAGAGAGAGAGAGAGAGAGAGAGAGAGAGAGAGAGAGAGAGAGAGAGAGAGAGAGATATATATATAGAGAGAAATATATATATATATATAATATACAAATAATAAATATGGGAAGAGAGAGAGAGAGAGAGAGAGAGAGAGAGAGAGAGAGAGAGAGAGAGAGAGAGAGAGAACGTCGAAACGCCAGTGTCAGACAACTAACAAAATTTCAACCCTGAACGACAAGCCATTGTCTCAACCTCTCCAATCGACAAAAAATAATCTCAGATTGAACGACAATCCGATCGACAGGAGACGAAATCCACTTCAAGGGAACAGAAAGCAATTTCATTCAAAAGATTATGCAATAAAACTGCCTCCTGTGAAGTCTGTTCTTAATTAAGTTTGCTCGACGTTTCCCGAAGACAAATTGGATGTTAATTCTCTCGTCCAAATCTTTGAAACCAATGTTTTCCCCTTTCTCGTCTTCGCTGATTTTTTTACCCCCTATTCGTTCTCAGGGAACAGGAACAGCAAGCGACACCAGTAGCACCACGTTCCTTGGTGGGAACCATCCTAAGACAAACCGGCCCCCCTCCCAGAGAAAAAAAAAAAAACAAGGACACATTGTCCAAATCTTTAAGACCAGTGTTTTCCCCTTTTCTAGTCTTCGCTAATTTTACCCCCCTTTCGTCCTCAGGGAACAGGAACAGCAACTCCAGCAGCACCACGTTCCTTGGTCGGAACCATCCCAAGACAAACCGGCCCACTCCCAGGAAAAAAACAGACACACACACATACACACAAACTTTTCTTCGTCGACCATTCCCCCAAGAAAACCTCGACAAATGAGCTAACTTTGACAACTTCACACCATCTCGTCTCTTGTCAATTCTGACCTGCTTCTCTTACCTAACCCACCGGCACACCCCTACCCCCCTTTGCCTATTCCCTCACACACCCACAGTCACCCCCACACCAACCTGACGAGAAGACTTTTTCCCACAATTCCCCAACAGTTCGCCATCAGAACCCAGATGGTCGGTTTTTACTTGCATATTCCCTTCCCTCTTTCTCTGGGACCTCCTCTCTTACCCCCAGCAGTAACTCCCACACCCACAACCACTCCCACACCAACCTCAGGGGATCACCTTACCCCACAACAGTCCCCCCACAGTTCACCACCAGCACCACCAAGTTGGTTATTCCTGCATATTCCTCTAGGACCCCCCCTCTCCTTCCCTCCCCCCACACCAAAACACAAACTCCCACACCATCCTACCCACACCCAGGACTCCTAAATCCCTCCACCCCTATAGGGGAGAGAGAGGCCAAGGCAGCTACCCACCCAGGAATGTCACTGTAATTAACTTTGCATTGATATTTAACTCCAGCGTATTTTAATATGAATAACTTCATCAGCGAGATTCGTGTTTTTTTTTTTTTGTTCCCAAGACCAGGTTGTCACGTTTTATTTCTTTTACGTTCCTAATAGTTTTTTCTTATTTACTTTTTTATTATGAATGAAAAGTCTCAACACACAGGTTTTGAAGGGGAATTTCCTACACTCCCGGAATAATAACTATAATAATAATGATAATGGTGTTATATCACTACAGTTTGAATGTACAGAATATCTTGATATACTCAAGTGAAATCAAGAACTTAATTTTAGCCTTAACGTATTTTAAATTTAAAGGTAAAATATACTGAAATTTCTTAATTATTTTCAGTGACAGGATAGGAAAGTTACAAAAACATAAAAAATAAAGAACTGTTTTTAAACACAGTTTTCTTCTCTCTCTCTCTCTCTCTCTCTCTCTCTCTCTCTCTCTCTCTCTCTCTCTCTCTCTCTCTCTCTCTCTTTTTCTATATATATATACATATATATATATATATATATATATATACACATACATATGTGTATAAATATATATATATATACATATATATATATATATATATATATATATATATATATATATATATATATATATTACATACATATATATATATATATATATATATATATATATATATATATATATATATATATATATATATATATATATATATATATATATATAATATTTATAAATATATACATACATCAATAATTACTCACTACAATTACTAATATGTCAGGCTAAATCTCTATCTAATGAGCAGACACCAATACACTGCATGGTCAATGTATTTTAACACAGAATCTTAATCACAAAATGACTAATGAGGATCCTGGTCATAACATTTGCCAAAGTGGGGAGAATCGGAAGCTGGTTGTATTGAGATAAAGATTGAGATATGCATTTATATTTAATATGAATTCAATATGAAACAATGGTTGGTTTCACTCAAAAAAAGTGTATTGAAACTTTCTTCATAGCACACATACGAAACTGATTCTTGATACAGCAACTCTGTAATATACAGAATTAGGTTATTTGGAGATTTATTCTAATCTCCATAATTTGAATGCACTAGCCACTTTGATACCAATGTAATTCAACAAAGCAAGATGAACAGCAAATTGAAATCAAGCAGTAATATCACTTAAAGGTATATTTCATAGTTTCAAAATGAGATTGATAACATTACCTTTACCCAGAAACCCCAAACCCCCCACCTCCCCCACCTCCGAAAAAATGTACGTGAAAATTTCAGATAATTTTTTTTTTTTGTTCGCAGAAGAAAAATCTGGATAATGGTTGAATACAAGTCTAAGACATGTATTCAACCTGTTTGTGACGTATGGGCAAAAAGTTGCCGATATGGTTATGACATGTTTTGCTGTAGTATGATCTCATCCTAAGACTTCAAGATATCTTGCCCCCTCACCGGCAGCCCCAGTCCCCTTCCCCCCACTCAAAATAAAAGTTTGCTAATATAACTGGTCATTTTTTTGGCAGGAAAATTGCTAGATAATAATTAAATACAAGAAGGTGACTTGTATTCAACATGTTTGTGACATGTGCGCAACATGTTTCCGACATGTTTATGAGATGTTTTACGACAATGTGAACATACAATAAAGCTTTTAGATATATAAGCACCAAATGAACGAACTCGCAGCTTCCGAGACAGTAAGAGGACGAACATATAAAACAAGAAAAGAGTAAAATATGATCCATTGCCAACACTTCGTGGTAAAAGGGAGAAAGAAAAGAATGGAAGAAAAGACTTGCAAAAAAAGTCTGGAAAAAAAAAAAGCCGAGGGGGAAGTTCGCTCTGACATTCCCAGGCTACCTTTAATGGCCAGGAAATAAAAGAAATGAAAGAAATAAAAGAATGACCGGGCGTTTTCAACGTGCCATCGTACCAAAATTACGAGGAGAAATTTATTAAATATGATAGTCGTTACTGGTCATCAAGGCATCCTTAACACCTACAGCAATCTCAGACTGATTGTGTCAGATTTGTCAAAACAAAATGGTAGGAAATAAGGATGCACATTGTTTGTAATAAACAACTGAATGTTCTGGAATACTATAGCTATTTACCAGTTTTCCCACATCCAGTATTAAGTTAAGTATACCTTAGTTTAACCAGACCACTGAGCTGATTAACAGCTCTCCTAGGGCTGGCCCGAAGGATTAGACTTATTTTACGTCGCTAAGAACCAATTGGTTACCTAGCAACGGGACCTACAGCTTATTGTGGAATCCAAACCACATTATAACGAGAAATGAATTTCTAGCACCAGAAATAAATATCTCTAATTCTTCATTGGGCAGTCGGAGATTGGAACGCGGCCCCAGCAAAGTGCTAGCCGAGAACGATACCAACCAGTTCAATGAAGAACACATCCAGCATTAATTGCTAATTTAATAACTAGCATAAACTTACTGACCAATACCGCCGGTCCATTGCCTCATAATCATTAGACCTGAGTTCGACTCCTGTGTAAAGCAAAGGGGCTTAAGGCACGTTCGGTCATGGATAGAATATATAGAAGAGAATGTAGAATTTAGACCAAAGGCCAAACGCTGGGACCTATGAGGTCATTCAGCGCTGAAAGGGAATTTGACATTAAGAGTTTGAAAGATGTAACAGGAGGAAAACCTCGCAGCTGCACTTTGAAACAATTGTTAGAGAGGGTGGAAAGTCAGATGGAAGGAAGAGATTATGAACGGAGGTACAGTAAAAGGAATGAAAGAGGATGCAGCTAGGGGCCTAACGAAGGGACGCTGCAAAGACCCTTAAGTAGTGCCTACAGTGTACCACGTGAGGTGCACTGACGGCATTACCACCCCCGCTACGGGGCACTTTCAGTTATAATCCCAACATGACCCTCTTGACTTACGAAATAAATATGTGCTTGGTACTTAGTCGCCTCTGGTGAGTCACAGACATGGTGGAGGGGGAAGGACCTTACAACCTTGCCTCAAAATGTTTGATGAAAACCGGCAAGGTATTACTTTTAGACCCCGACCTCTTTAAAGGGAAACTATTGAGCACAGGATGTCTTGGGCATGTAGAGAAAATGGGAGAATAGTGAGCACAGGCAGGGAAAAAAGTATATAAAAGTGTTCTGTGGATGTTGAATACGAATATAAGAAACAGAACTGATATTAGTCAGAAACACCTTCTCGGCAAATAAAACAATAAATTAAAAAATAAAGTGAAATTAAATTGGTTAGTCAACAAAACGTGTCTGTTAATGACAGTACATGACTCGAGGCTTAAAAAAAAAAAAAAATAGACCTCTACTTTCTAAACATCTCGTAAACTCCTTTACTACACTTTTACTATAATGGCCCTTTACTACACTTTTACTCTAATGGTCTCAATATACCAAAGATTACAACCATGTTGAAATATTCATTAAAACCTTCAGCAATTCTAATCTTTTCATACATCTACGAGACCTCACAAGCAACAATAAACTGTTTAGTACCACAAGTGGTAGAAGCATTAGTCCTGGTAATGAATACATATACTGTACATATACTAGAGGTATAATTATATGCAACAGTTCATCCATGACAAATTTATGTGACAAACAAACTAATATATAACCATCTTCTGCAATACAATTTATACCCAGTGGTTAGCAAGCGAAAAATAAAAACAAAAAAGCTTCATAGGGCTCGACCTAATGAAGACGAACTACCGTTCTGTGCGTTGTACAAATCCTAACAGTAAGAAAAAATAAATCTTGTGTGAGAGAGAGAGAGAGAGAGAGAGAGAGAGAGAGAGAGAGAGAGAGAGAGAGAGAGAGAGAGACTCATATAACAATTTATATCATTTCACTCTCATTGCAGATTCAAATTGAAAAAGGAAATTGTTTCCAAAGAGAGAGAGAGAGAGAGATCCTTAGTGATATATCATCCGCACAAAGAGAAAAAAAATACTGTAAACGACATATACCATTAAAATCTTGAGCATCACACTAAAAAAAAAAAAAAAAACTCTAATCCCCGTTTCGTTGACAGTTATATGTCAAAGAATACAGCATTTAATTACCAAAAACAATTAATTCAGTTACAAAATAATTAATTCATTCCCAGTGCAACATGTTGCAATACGTGCAAATCTTATTCCTTGTCAAGAAATTGCTAGTGGACGTTCTTCCTAGATTTCATTTTCTCTGTAAGCTGGTCATAATCCAATGGTCCACATCAGGCTTCTTACTGACATATGACAATGCACGTAACTCTTATTCCTTGTCCTTGGATTAAGTTCAGAGAGAGAGAGAAGAGAGAGAGAGAGAGAGAGAGAGAGAGAGAGAGAGAGAGAGAGAGACTGGTGGTGTTTAATATGGAATGTGAAAATGAAACAATATGCTGAACAATTTACATATGGACATGACAAGCCAAGTGGTTGTCCTTCTACCTAGTGTCTTTTCCAGGATGTCACAAAGCTCTCTCTCTCTCTCTCTCTCTCTCTCTCTCTCTCTCTCTCTCTCTCTCTCTCTCTCTTCTTCTTCTTCTTCTTCTTCACCCGTTTCTTTCTCTCTTTGTTTCATCCCCTGGTTCATTCAATTTATCTTTCTAATCCTCACCCCCCTTTTTTTTTTTTTTAATCTTCCGTGCTATTTCCCTTCCACTTCCAATCTCGTTCTCCTCCGCTTCACCTGAGAGAGAGAGAGAGAGAGAGAGAGAGAGAGAGTCCGTCAATCTGAATGACGTCAGTCAAGGAACTGGCTCGTGCAATTTAGTTTGTTATCAAAGGTATAGTTCAGTTGCGAAATACAGACGTATACAAAGAGATATACACAGAGAAGCCGGGGCCAAGATGAAAGAACCGTCACACGGACAAGCCTCTGTGCATCTGACGTCTTTCGCACTGCAACGACGTAAAAGATGCTTTTGTCATGATTTCCATCTTCAAATGGGCTGATACAACTATATTTAAATAAAATCAACTTAAGCCTTAGGCATGAGAGTATTCAGGTACGTGACTTTCTCAGAGAGAGAGAGAGAGAGAGAGAGAGAGAGAGAGAGAGAGAGAGAGAGAGAGAGAGAGAGAGAGTCTCAAAGACTTATTTGTTCATCCGAGGAGACATCACGTGCTCACTTATCTCTTGGGGCAAGTTTTACTGTTCATTCACAGTGGTCTAATGATTTAGTCTAGCTTTCTTTTAAACTCTTCCACACTGTTGCTCTTTACAACTTCTGGTGGCAGTTTATTCCATGTGTCACATATCTTGTATGTAAAGACGTTCCCACAATGAGATGTGTTGTATCTCTTTAGTTCTAGTTTCCATCCATTATTTCTTCTCTGGTTTTCGTTTAATGTGGAGAGGTTACTGCCTACTTTTGTTATGCCTTTCCGTATTTTGAATGTTTCTATTAGTTGTCCTCGCAATCGTTGTGGTTCTAAGCCATACATGTTCAGGCTCTCCAGTCGTCTTTGGTAACCTATTTGCCTGATGGATGGAATTAACTCTGTGGCTATTGGTTGTACCCCTTCTAATCTATTTATGTCCTTTCTTAGTGTTGGTGACCAAAACTGTACTGCATATTCAAGATGAGGTCTAACTATTGATGTGTAGAGCTGCAGCACCGTTTCCTTGTTTCTGTATTTGAACTGCCTCTTTATGTATCCCACTAGTTTCTGTGCCTTCTTTTCAGCTATTATGCACTGTTTTGCGGATGTTAAGTCCTTGGTAATAATAACTCCAAGGTCCTTCTCTTGTTCTGCACTATTTATGTCATTCCCAAACAGCATGTAGTTGGCATGAGGGTTGTTTGTTCCTGTTCGTAATACTTTACACTTTTCATTAAATGGCATTTGCCATCTTTTTGACCATTCTCCTATTTTCCCTAGAGAATCTTATGAATGGTTGAGGATTACCTCGTCGAGGCCTTCCTACAGAGAGAGAGAGAGAGAGAGAGAGAGAGAGAGAGAGAGAGAGAGAGAGAGAGAGAATCTTATAAATGGTTGAAAATTACCTCGTAACGGTCTTCCTGTTTCCAGGGTATACATTTTAACAGAGCAAATCACACTCACGCCTATTTATCTCTCTTCACCCACCCTAGCTGCATCCCACAGGAGTCATCTAACAGCTAGGCACATAATTAACAGTCTAGGACAAGAGGGGCACACTGGAAATTTAGGGAAAATCTTCACCTGTACCTTCTGGGCCCACTCAAGAATCGAACACTGGACATTAAGTTGGGAGCTACGAGACCACAGAGAGAGAGAGAGAGAGAGAGAGAGAGAGAGAGAGAGAGAGAGAGAGAGAGAGTAAAAACGAACAAACGAATGTCTAAAGTTTAGGCAACTCCATCGCAGCCCGGGACCAGAGATAAGAGATAAGAAAACTCCAATAGGAGGTTGCGGTCCCAGAGAGGTTACATTCTTTCGCCATTAATATCGAAGTTTGCCTGGCTCTAGTCATTTGGCTTCGTTTTAGCTTATTAAAAAGAGTTTACATCGGAAAATAACTCCTTTGTTTGTGAGATTTCCTTAATTAAGTGTCATTTATTTCCTTTATTAAAAATATGCAAAATCTATTTTGAATGTCACTAACACTCGCAGATTGTGTGGCTGGCTATAACCAGCATCGCACAAAACCTATGGACACATTATACATAAAATTATCAAGGATTACAGCCTATACAATAAACAAAATTTCCCTATACTCAAATAGTAATCTGTGCATAACTTTCATGAAATTTATAACTTTTATGAAATTTATAACTTTCAAGAAATTTATAACTTTCAAGAAATTTATAACTTTCAGGTAATTTATAACTTTCATGATATTTATAACTTTCATGAAATTTATAACTTTCATGAAATTTATAGTTTTCATGAAATTTATAACTTTCATGAAATTTATAACTTTCATGAAATTTATGGGAAAACTGCAAGAACGGTCATGCTACTGCACATATTACCACAGGGTTGTAACCAAATTCTGATCTGGTATGTAGTGACTGAACACTAAAAATGACTGTCTTTTCATATTATCATCCAAATTCCATACCACTCCTGGAAAGTCGTCTGTACAGCAATGACAGCCTCTTAAATTTGGAATGGTAATCCAGATATTGTTTCGATTCTGACAGGACACAAACTTTTCATTCCTAAAAGAAAGGTATTGTTAAACACTCTGAAGAATCATGATATTGCCACTGTCATTTGGTAAGAGCACTGCCCTAAAATGGAAAACTGCAGTATCTGCAAAATTTTCGAAATTGAGATATGCCACCTATTGGGCTCGTAAAACACAAAATACACAAGGTACTGCAGTTTCAGGATGATTCTTCAATGCTTTCCACGAGTATGTAAGGGGTTCCATTTGCAGTATCTGCAAAATCAGTAGTAAGGCAAGGGAAAGCTGCAGTATCTACCATTTTTCTCAGTTTTGTATTTTTGCAGATGTTGCAGTCTTCCATTTTAGGGCAGAGCAGTTGCAGTTATGTTTATCTCAGTCGTGTAACAAGAAATGATTTATTACATTTAATATTTGATCCTAAACAGAATCTAGATCCGTTAAGAAAGAAGCCAAGACGTTTTGAAAGTAATTGTGAATGGTACTCAAACCAACAATAAAACTTATTTTAATATTACATTTTGTTTTGACTCTAAGACACGATTTCGAAATGGCCCACTTATGAATGAAAAATTCTCGAAATTAACCAATTAATTTTCCTTCGCAATTTAGCAAAGCATTGTACACAACGTAAAAAAAATCAAATATCTGAACAATATACTTGATAGGGAGATGGAAAAATAAATTTAACTTGGCCGACTGATTGAGATGATACTATAAACCGGCGTCGCAATTATTATGGTCATCGACGCTTTGAAAATCCGTCAGTCTCAAAAAAATATATTCACAAGGAGACAAACGGATAAAATACCTAACAACCAAAAGATCAAGAGTGAGGCGAACGCGATATTCGAGAGAATAAAAACAAGACAAACGTTATGGCAACATTTCCTTGAATCTACGGCCGGACTTTCCTCATAGAACACTGACGTACAACGAAAAAATAAAAACACACACAAAAGCCATGGGAAACGGCTGCTGAATTCACGGAAAAAGAAACTTGGACACACCAACCACACACACACACACACACACACACACACACACACATCCAGTCGTAGGCCATACCAATATTTTCCGATAGGCTGGCTCCAGAGCAACCCATCCGCCGAGGCGTATAAATGCAGTAGTGAGTGAGTGAGTCCATTTTGTTTACATTTGCATATCCTCCAGCGCTTTTGCATATGCGAGGCTGCCTGCTAGCTATCACATGAACTGCAGAGCGACAACAAGTCTCTTTGAACGCTGGACCCGCGACCTTACCCCTCCCCGAATAATATGCTTACTTACAGGACAATATACTTACTTAACGGACAATATACTTACTTACCGGACAATATACTTATTCAACGGATATTTTACGGAGCTTATCGGAAGCTGGGAGCAGCGAATATCGTTGTATCCTGCACGTACAGCAGCAATCATGCAGCTGCTATCAGAGCGATACAGTATGAAAGAATCTGCAGAAACCTGCAGGCTCTGCAGATTTTTCTGCAAGCTTCAAATCTGAGAATTGAGAGGACGAAATACCGCGGGAGATAAAAGGCGAAGTTCCACTAACCCGTTTTAACAGCTGGGAGGGAATGAAAAAATCCTTTTATCTAGCGCCGAACTGTACTGGGCACCCTTCAAACTTAATCCTATTACGTAACTAGTTTCTTATCCCTTATACGGAGACGCTGTGGCGTCCGGGCTACATTAGATTCAATAACTTCGGATACGCACACACATACACACACAAACACCCAGACAACACAATGGAGATTTCAGTGTTAGCTATACTTTCCAGCTGATCCAATGGCTTAGGATTTTGTACCATCTAGGCAATAATTTTTTCCCCAATATTCGTTCTTCGTGGACATTCTCGACCTAAGCGAAGGAGCACGCCCGGATAATATTCCGATTTCATTTCTAACTTCCAGTCTTCACAAAGAATTTAGAACACAATATTGTTAGAAGTAATGATAACCTAACAACTACACATCAACTGGCGATGTAATATCACACGACGATAAAAATAATCTTGACAATATTCTCAGTTTTTATTGGCGAGAATGTTAACCTCCCTCTCTCTCTCTCTCTCTCTCTCTCTCTCTCTCTCTCTCTCTCTCTCTCTCTCTCTCTCTCTCTCTCTCTCTCTCGTTTTTAATTATAATTAAATCTCCTCTTTGTATTCTTTGAGGTATGAAAAAGAAAGCATTTCAGTATCATAAGTTTTCGAATAATGGCATTATAGAAATTCTGATATTGTTGTAAATATTATGGACAAACTGTTAAGTTTAATTTCACTCTATAAAAAATGAAGAAAAATATAGTTATGTTCGTTTCATTCAGAGTTGAATTTAATTGTGAAATGTAGATATGAATACAATTCAAGATACTCCTATAAGCTTTAAACGAAAGGTCAGTTAGACAATAGAACTGAATTGAATATAGAATTTAGGTCAAAGGCCAAGCACTGGGACCTGTGAGGTCATTCAGCGCCGAAATGGAAATTGACAGTAAAAGGTTTGAAAGGTGTAACAGGAGTAAAACCTCGCAGATGCTCTATGAATCAACTGTCAAGAGACGGTGGAAAGTAAGATGGAAGAAAGAGAACATGAAAGGAGGTAAAGTTAAAGGGACGAAAGGGGTTGCAGCTAGGGGCCGAAGGTACGCTGCAAAGAACCTTAAGTAATGCCTACAGCGCACCGCATGAGGTGCACTGACGGCACTAACCCCCCTACGGGGAAGTAAGACAAATCCCTGGACTATATTACACTCTCAGGACTTCATATAATGAAGCAGAAACCATTCTGCTCTTTAGCTTTTATTTACAAAAGTATAGTATACAATAACGTCAGCATAGTTAGTGTATAAAGTTAGATTTGACTGACAAGGCAATTAGCAACGTAAATATATTCTACGGCATTCAGCATTTTCGGTGAAATAGAATGTTTTTCATTACTGTGCTCGTAAAAGAAAAAGAAAATTTGTATTCTCCAAGAAAATTGAATTTTCATCACACTAGCAATTAATGTTTTAAGATATATATATATATATATATATATATATATATATATATATATATATATATATATATATATATATATATATATATATATATATATATATATATATATATATATATATATATATATATATATATATATATATAGTTTAATGGACAGTGCGTCAAGGTACAACTGTAATCATCAGCACTACAGTAAAAAAATGATATTCAAAATATGAACACAGACGCCATGACAAACTGTACCACTTTCTCGGCGCTACTGTACTTCTGAAATATTCACGAAATACTGAAACAACAGAAAAAGAAATTGCACATAAACAAAACTACAAGGTAACGCCAGAACAGAATTCTAAATATACGCCACCGAACTTCAACACAGGATGAATTATGGCGTTCTACTTCAAAATTTGCATATTGGAAACATTCATCTACCTTGAATGATACATATTTATGTTCGAAGACAGAAGGCTCTACACGCCAGCTTATTCAGAGAGAGAGAGAGAGAGAGAGAGAGAGAGAGAGAGAGAGAGAGAGAGAGAGAGAGAGAGAGAGAGAGAGAGACTTTTATATATAGCCATTGGAAAAAGAGGGCATATACTCTCTCCACAGCCAATAATAAGAATGAAGACAAATTACTACAATCAACAAAGAGAGAGAGAGAGAGAGAGAGAGAGTTTTATATACAGTCATTGGAAAATGAGGACATATACTCTCTCCACAGCCAATAATAAGAATGAAGACAAATTATTACAATCAACAGAGAGAGAGAGAGAGAGAGAGAGAGAGAGAGAGAGAGAGAGAGAGAGAAACTTTCATATAGTTAATGAAAAAAAAGGGTAAAGTCTCCTCTGCCAATAATAAGAATGAAGACAAATTGCTACAATCGACAAAGAGAGAGAGAGAGAGAGAGAGAGAGAGAGAGAGAGAGAGAGAGAGAGAGAGAGAGAGAGAGAGAGAGAGAGAGAGTCATACTACCCTATACTCACGCAATTAAAGAACACAGGGAAAAGATATTGAGAAAACAGAAAAGTGGAAACGGAAAGGTGGATAAATTGAATTCAGGGATTGCTGCAATACTGTGGAGAGAGAGAGAGAGAGAGAGAGAGAGAGAGAGAGAGAGAGAGAGAGAGAGAGAGAGAGAGAGAGTTATCAAAAGGAGAAAGTAATAACAGATATGACAGAAAGAGATAGTAATAACAGATATGGAAAGAATGATGCACAGGTAAAGGGGGAAGAAGAAGAAGAAGGAGACAGAGAAGAAGGAGAGACGGGTAGTAAAAACTTCATCACAAGTCGCCGGGAACGTAAACATGAGAATGCAATTCTAGAGAGAAACGAACAAAGAAAGAATCACTTATCAATAGGACGAGGAATTCGAGATAAAAAGAAAGAAAATAAGAAATTATTACTAAAACACTTCAATCAGTTATCTCCATCATTTCAATCTTCTTTTTAGAATTAATGGAACTAAATCAGAATACTCTGTATCACAGGAGAACCAGAACTACCAAGAGAGCTGTTTCAAAGGCAAATCCCGACTGATACTACTACTTTCATGCCTGTCATGAAATCTGAATTATTATTATTATTATTATTATTATTATTATTATTATTATTATTATTATTATTATTATTCAAAAGATGCACCCTATTCATACAGAACATGCCCAATGGGGCCACTGACTTGAAATTCAAGTTTCCAAAGAGTATTGTGGTGTTCACTTGAAGGAAGTTACAGAAGGTAGTAGGAAATACAGAAAGAGATCAATTATCATAAAAGAAAAAATTAATAAATTATAAATTAAAATACAAGGTTAATTGTTTCACGGTAGTATTAATTTTGCTTGTAATCAGTGACTGAAATATATCATCATTCAGCTGTTCCTCATTAGCGTGCACATGAAATATGCGACAAATGGGAGTAATTCTTATCTTTTCCTTTCAAGAAAGAGCACAACAGTCATCTCCACAATTCACCAAGAAGGAAATGAGTGCACTTGTTTGCTGTAGGTAAAAACATGTCAGCATTATCATAAACCCAAAGACACCATTATTACAACCTCGGAAGATGGCGACGAATAAAAAGTTACTCAGTGAAGCTTCTCTCCCTTTCTTTTTTTCTGTATTTTCTTTTTTCACGCTTTCCTTTCCCTTCCCTTTTTTTTTCAGTCTCAAGTGAAACTGATATATTAGTGTGGTCCTTTTTTGTGTCATTAAACCCTCCTAACAGAAGGCTTCTATTGATTTAGAACGGGTTGTTAAGAAGCGAATCTTTTCTTGAAGCTCAGAAAAAAAGGTGAGGAAAAACTGAAGATCTATTCACTTAATTGCAGCGAGACAAAAGGCAAAGAGAGAGAGAGAGAGAGAGAGAGAGAGAGAGAGAGAGAGAGAGAGAGAGAGAGAGAGAGAGAGAGGGTAAAGGGAATTTTCTCAACCATTATAAGACAGAGGGAAAAAATTCTGGGAGGAAAAAATGGGGAAGAGAGAATCTAATTTGCCCAAATGGCACTGCCACTGAGGAGAAAATTAACCATTTCATTAGGAAATCTTGATGCAAGGGCCTAAAGCGTCAGCTGCAAGGGCGGTGGCAACCTTCCCCCTTCCTCCCCCTCCCCCCTCTCTCTCCCCTTGCCCTTTCCCTTCCCCTCACATTAGTCTTCCCCAAAAAATGGTCTTACCCCATGGAGGATGAACCACCTCCCTCCTCTGTCCTACCAGGACCCGCCTAAACCATCCCCACCCCTCCTCCTGAAACAACACAGAGCTATAGTATCGCCTTGGGGAACCCCAGTCTGTCCCAGCTGTAATCCTTCTATTTTTACTTTTTTTTTTTGTCACTGGGCTGGAAAATTGTATTCCAGTTGTAATGAGGTCGTTTTATCTGTTTTTAAGCCTTACATATTTGTGTCTTTTCACAGACAGAGCTGTCTGTTGACACAGAAATGATTTTAACTTGTTTTTGAGTGACGCGGAGGGAAGTTATCTACTTTCCACTATTTTAGCTAAATTAATTGTGTTTAAATCTGTTAAATTAATCTTCTATTTCTTCCATCCACTGTTTATTTTAATGAAACCTAATGTCCCTAACTAGCCCAGTCCAGGTCGTCTCTTCAGTTCCACTAGTGAGGGAGAGAGAGTGGATGTCCGTAAATGATCATTTCTTCGACCAAAAAAGAAAATCCTCGTTTGTTCGATTGAAGAATTATGGAAATAAACCATAACGTGAGATAAAAGTGTATGGAAAACACCTTACGATTATACCAATATGATTACAAGGCATTGAAACTAAGGCAGATTTTACACGACTTTACACAGACAGAAAAAATAATATAATCATCGAGGAAAAATTCAAAGTTTTTTTTTTTTTGCACGGAGGAAAAAATAACTTACTCACTGAGAGAGTATTTTTAAGGATTCTACAGGAGCTGGATCCTTAAATGACTCCCAACACTTCTCGTATTTATTACCTCAAGCAAAATAACCATTCAGTTTATTTTCCCGAATAAATCAGGAAAAAAATCAGGAAAGAATTCGGGGGGAAAAATTTCATGACACTTTCCACGGTATGAATTGGCAATGAGTTTTGGGGTAAGTGCCGCTCATTAATAGTCATTATTCTTTCCTGGGTAATGGAATTCATAACAAATAAATTACTCTTCAAATATTCCAAGTTTTTGAAGTTTATGAAGAGAGTTTATGAAATGGCAAGGATGAAAAGCCATTATTTCTTGGGAGTAGATTACAGAAGACAAGAGAGCGCCAGCGCTCATAATGAACAAGAAGACAGAACACCAGTGTTCATAATATACAAAAAGGCAGAAGAACACCAGTGTTCATAATATACAAGAACACGGTAGGACACCAGTGTTCATAATATACATGAACACAGAAGAACACCAGTGTTCATAATATACAAGAAGACAAAAGAACACAAGTGTTCATAATATACAAGAACACAAAAGAACACCCGTGCCTACAACATACAAGAATACAGAACACCAGTTTTCATAACACACAAAACACTGAACATCAATGTTCATAATATACAAGAAGACAGAAGAACACCAGTGTTCAAGATTTATCTTCAATTGTATTCATATCTTCATGAATGCCAGTAATTTCCTAATTCCTTCCATCCAGGATCCTATAATCATTTCCTTAAGACATACTACTCAAAATCCTAACAAGCCACGCCTCCTCTACGATTCGCAACGTAACCAAAGGGTGTATCCGGCGTCCTATTGAAGAAGAATCCTTCGTAGAAAGTAAACAAAGCAGAAATCAAGAATTTTTCCAAGAAGATATCAAAAGAAACGAAAGGATAAGCAAATGTTCCTCTATTAGATTTCCAAGTCCTGAATCCGTCGAGCTCCTAGTGTGACAAAGAAGATCTCTCTCTCTCTCTCTCTCTCTCTCTCTCTCTCTCTCTCTCTCTCTCTCTCTCCTTAGGTTCAAGGAGTTGCCACGGGTTTTCAGTTTCACTGGCATAACACCTCCCAAACATTGTTTATTTTGCTTCATAACATCTCTCTCTCTCTCTCTCTCTCTCTCTCTCTCTCTCTCTCTCTCTCTCTCTCTCTCTCTCCAGCTGTCACGGGGTTTTCAGTTTAATACAAACTCTCGTCTCTCTTTTATAAGCAAACAACTCTGGGCGCTCTTTATCCGACCTCTACCACACGCTTTCAGGTAAAATAAAAAAGGCTGTCACAGGATTAGGCCTATGTTGAAAAAATCTCAAAACAAAGATAGAGAGAATCTTTGCGTGTGGCGGGGAGGGTAGGGGATGGTTTCAGGTAAAAGTGGAGGAGGTACTCAAAAGGAACTTAGTACTTGAATGATGAAATTACTTAATAGCTATATATATAATATATATATATATATATATATATATATATATATATATATATATATATATCTATCTATCTTGCATACTGTTACCCAACTTTATGATGACACTGTCATCACCTATTAAGACTTTCTAATTCAAGTTCTCATGTACTTCGTATGTGTTCATTGGGAAACATGACTTCCTGTTACTGTACTATGTATACGTTAATTTTTAACACTTATGGATCTTTCCGTTCCATTTTTTCTCTATTTCAACTTGCATCAGCTCCTCCATTTTCATCATCACTTCCTGAGAGTATGGGAGGCTTGAAGGGTGTAACAGGAGGAAAATCTTTTGCAGTTGAAGCACTATGAACCAACTGGCAGGAGAGGGCTGAGGAAAGTAAGATGTAAGAAAGAGAACATGAACGGAGGTGGAGTAAAAAGAATGAAAGGGGTTGCAGCTAGGGGCCTAAGGAAGGGACCTTTCAAAGAACCTTAAGTAATGCCTACAGTGCACCGCGTGAGGTGCACTGATGGCACTCTTCCCCCCCCCCCAACAGGATCTGACTTTATCTTAAAACCACTTTTCTTCTCTGAGTCTTTCAATCCCAATCCCTTGCAACCTATTTCTCTCTCTCTCTCTTTTCCTCGTCTCCTTTTCTTCTACTTCTTCCAACATCACAAGGAGACTCCTTCTTCCTCCATTCCCCCTTCTTATCATCATCATCATCATCATCATCTTTATCATCATCACCACCATCATCTTTTCCCGAAAACATAATTAATTTGAACTTAGGAGGCCGAGATCTGCTGGCGTCTTTGACTAATGTCTCAGTATCCAGGGCTTTTAAGGCAAAGTGGGTTCGATTCCGGTTGCCAGAATCGCTTGCTTTTCATTTCCTAAAGGTTTTTGAGATTTCCCATCTATATAAAATTCCTTGTTTTGTCCAATTTCCTAATCTGAAGGAAGGAAATTAGGAGGTGTCTTTCAAAATTGTACCTTTGGGGGAAATACTTTTTACTATACACGAAGGTCGTCTGGTGATAAGTTCGTGGCTGAGAGAGAGAGAGAGAGAGAGAGAGAGAGAGAGAGAGAGAGAGAGAGAGAGAGAGAGAGAGAGAGAGAGAAAGCGTCAGCAGGAAATGAATAGCCTATTACGGCAATGCAGAATTCTGAACGGTTCCAATGCATTGCCTTTGAAATTAAAGTACTAGTGACGGTATGACTTTCATTTGGGGTGGGGGCATAGCCTTGAGGTCTATATACTCTTAAATCATTCAGTTCAATCTAGCATCATTAACTCATTAACTGACATGCCATTAACACATTTAACACGAGACTAACTATACGCATGTTAATTATAAACAATGATATATTCAGCGTCTTCATATTCGAAAAAAACGACCTTCTTAAGATAAATTAAAATCTGACCAATTCTTGAATCCAATTTTATGAGAATGTTCATGAATTCATAAACAATCAGCTGATATCTACACAGTGTTGGTAACAGGTAGACAAAATATATACAACAATGTTAAAGCCAAAGAAACGAGAATCTTTCAAATTGGGCCAGGAGTCACGACATTTGAAGGCCTGAAGAAGAATATATCCTTAGAACAACTCTGACAGTCATCTCGACTAATAATGGTTTTGGTTTCTTTTCTCAGCGAGACAACAGGATAGCCAAAGTGAACCTGTGTTTTAAGTAAAATATATGGAAATCTTAGCACCCTAAGGACACTGCCTGGTGACTCTACATAAAATTATACTGTTGTTACGAAAAAAAAACAATAAAAAACAGGAAATCAATATAAATCCATGAATTTGAAATGAGAGCATGACTGTCATATAAAAATTTGAATATACGTAAACGATCATCATATCACCATCATTGTCAGAATTTTCCATTATCATTTTTCATATTATCATTCATGTTCGACGACATTCAAGATTTTTTTATCAGTTTCGATAACTAAACGAATGTTTCTGATTCTTAAGCATGCTAAGCTCATCAAAATGAAATAATCTGTCAAAAAATAAGCAGACAATGAATTACGTCATTCTTCCAGCTTCGTTCATCTCAAACTTTACATGATACATACTTCTACTAATGAATCACAATCATAATCACAATTCTCCACTGATCTGTTAAAACAGCGGGACATATAATGGAATAGCAACCTCACCTGTTCAAAGGGCCGGGGGGTGGAGGGGGAGAAACGAGCTAATTAACCTGGAGTTTTCTCCACGGGGCATCAAAGCAGCGGGGCTGGAGATCGTCTAATGTCCAAAGTTCATTGTAAAATGGAGACAGTGATGTGGAAATAGTAAAATAGGACTTAGAGACGTCCTTATCTCTCCGAAATGCAAACCGGAAATATATTTGCAAGTGCAATGTGACAATCACTGATAAAATGAAGAAAAGAAAAAGTTTCGAGCGTAAAAGTGTTTAAATTTTTACAGTTACTCAAAATGAATTCCAATTTCAGATGACACGACAGAAATGGGATGATAAAATAGAACTTACCAACGAACCTCTATCTCTCCGAATTGTAAACTGGAAATATATTTGCAAGACCTACGTAACACTGATAAAACGTAGACAAACGAAAGCGTTTGCAGCTTAGGGGTGTTAAACTTTTACAGTCACTCAAAATTCCACCCAACTTCAGATGACGAGACGCCGAGTAAAGCATAAGATTTGGAATACTGTAACTGTAAGGAGGCTTTTCTCAAATTAAGATTCCTAAAACTGGCACTTTAGGGATCTTAAATGAAAGTACATGGGCCACTGACATGGGCACTCAAGGCCCGAAGTACTTCCAATACCCACATCCCAAAGGGAAGTTAAAAAGAGAAATTAAATTATAAAAGACATCATTTAAGCTCAGCATTCTAATTCAGCGTCAGTAAGATTTTCATGTATATTTTCAGACATGGGACGTGATGCCATTAAGTGAGATGAAAGTAGGCTTTCACTGAGATGGAAATGATCTTTCTAAATGATCTCTTCATCATCTGGTGCTCGAATGGCTAGCCGAGAACTAGAGAAAAGCTTACGACTATTTGATGTACGAGTAGTTTCCCCCAACAGACACAGAGTCGTTGCTAGTTCTGGTCGTTCTATAATACTCGATTATCCGAGTTTACTATTCTACTTTAGCTTGCTGACGTAAGCAAGCTTTTCGCGGGGAGGATTTATAAATCAGATATTGCCAAATTACTGCACACTTTCATTTCGCGATGTAAACATGCCAGTTTGTTGTTCGACGATGAGAGAGAGAGAGAGAGAGAGAGAGAGAGAGAGAGAGAGAGAGAGAGTCGCTAATTCCCTGAAACGTGAACCTACTAGAGAGAGAGAGAGAGAGAGAGAGAGAGAGAGAGAGAGAGAGAGTTGCAACAAAATCATTGCAAAATCTCAAAACAAAAACTTGGACCCCTAAATTTTCTGGGGAAAAAAGAATCAAGATTTCTGTGCCTGAGAGAGAGAGAGAGAGAGAGAGAGAGAGAGAGAGAGAGAGAGAGAGAGAGAGAGAGAGGATACAACTCTCCTTGCATCTAAAAACAACAAAAAAATCTTTGATTTATTGCAGACGAAATAAACGCTAAGTGATCGCTACTTTCGGCACCAGAAGCGAAACGTCCTGGGGGCGATTGCCGAAAAATATTATGATGGAGCTCTTGTTTCGAGAACGGGGATGGCCGTGATTTTTTTTTTTTTTTTTTTTTTTTTTTTTTTTGTCTGCGAGAGGGCAAACGGGAGGTAATTGAGCTGTCAGACCGTTGAAACGCCCGCCCAGTAACTCTGCTCTTCAGGAAAGAGGAAGAGGAGGAAGGAGAGGAAAGGAGGACGTGAGGATTATCGTTATTCAGAAAATAGGAAAAGAGGGAGAAGAGGAAACGATGAAAAGAGGAAGAGAGGAAAAAATGAAGAGGAAAAGAGGAAGTGGGGATTCTCCCTCGTCAAAAAAGAGGAAAAGAGAAAAACAGGAAGTGGAGATTCTCCTACTTCAGAAAAGAAGAAGAGAAAAAGAGGAATGGGAGATTCTCGTTCTTCAGAAAAGAAGAAGAAGGGGAAAAGAGTAAAAGAGGAAGTGGGGATTCTCGCTCTTCAGAAAAGATACAAAGAGGAAATGAAAAAAAGAGAAAGAGGTGGGGATTCTCGCTCTTCAGAAAAGAGGAAGAAGAGGAAAAGAGGAAGTGGGGATTCTCGCTCTTCAGAAAGGAGGAAGAAGAGGAAAAGAGGAAGTGGGGAATCTCGCTCTTCAGAAAAGAGGAAGAAGAGAAAAAGAGGAAGTGGAGATGCTCGCTTCAAAAAAAGAGGAAAAGTGGAAGTTGGGATTCTCGCTCTTCAGTAAAAAGGAAGTGAGGATTCTCCCTCTTCAGAAAAGAAGAAAAGAGGAAAAGAGGTGGAGGAAGTGGGGATTCTCGCTCTTCAGAAAGAGGACAAGAAGAAGTGTGGATTTTCGCTCTTCAGAAAAAGAGGAAAAAGAGGAATGGAAACAGAGGAAAAGAGGAAGTGTGAGGGGGTTCATTTAAAAACCAGGCCAAAAGTCCAATTTCCCTCTTTCTTTCGTTCGGCAGTTGAACCAAACCACAAAAACCATTTCCTCTACAATGGAGACTGATCAAAATTAATTTTCTTTCCTTTCAGTTCGAATAAAAAAATAATGAAAAACTTTCTCTTCATATCATCACAGAATACCATTAAAAAGTCATTTTTTAACTTCTTTCAGTGCTCTAAAGTCCTGGTGTTTGATGTCCTAAAAATACGCCTAAAATAAATCTAATCAATTTTCCTTCTTTTTGTATTAATTTGTCATCAGGGAAATTCACAATAAACTAGGAATGTTTCTTTTTTACCAGTTTAATATCTCGTATATACGTATAATTACCAACACTTTCATTATCATAATGGAGGTTCATTCTGAGTATCAATCAGTGTCAACTAATTATTTATTAACAGATACAGTCTACCCATACACTGCTACACACATGTACACACATAATAATTTACACCTACACACACAAATCTACACCATCATTCAGTCTTTCGCAATATCCTTTACCTGCAAATTTTATCTTGTTCTCCTGTATTTATCTATTATATTGATTCTTTCATTCATTGTAATCTCCAAGGCTGCAGTTATTTTTACTGTGGTCCTTATCAATGTCCAGTGTGAACTGCCGAGAGATTTCATAGTTTTCATACTGAATAATTTCTCCTAAAATTGTCTTCTTTTATTTTCTTGCAAGCACAGTTTTCTGCATGAGGATGTAGAGAGAGAGAGAGAGAGAGAGAGAGAGAGAGAGAGAGAGAGAGAGAGAGAGAGAGAGAGAGAGAGAGAGAGTGTGTGTGTGTGTAGGTGTATATTATCATTATGCGTTTACATGCGTGTTGCAACATATATGTTACTTGGTTTCTGTTAACAGATGGTTAACACAGGCATAAGCGCACACATATAAACGCATATATGTGTATATATAAATGTATATATATTTATACATATAAATAAATAAATATATAAAATATTTATATACATAATATATATATATATATATATATATATATATATATATATATATATATATATATATATATATATATATATATATATATATATATATATATATATATATATATATATATATATATATATATATATATATATATATATAGGCTATATGTCTGTGTGTATAACTATATTCCCTGTACATCTCTCGACCAACCAGGAGCATATAAAATATGCTGCACAAATGGAATGGATAAAATGTCAGAGCATATCTATCTCAGTTTCGTAGGTCTGAAAATCCTCTACACAGTTTGTTTACATTCTAAAAGTGAGGTTGGAGTTGAAGGCCCAAAGGAGAGAGAGAGAGAGAGAGAGAGAGAGAGAGAGAGAGAGAGAGAGAGAGAGAGAGAGAGAGAGTGTGCAAGTTTGTTTGATATGCATCCCACTGCAGGAACCTGGGCGCACTTGTTCATGCCACTGGAAATGTGTGGACGTCAGCAAAAATGTAATACTTCCGTTTGTGTTGCTGTTTGTCATTCTCTCTCTCTCTCTCTCTCTCTCTCTCTCTCTCTCTCTCTCTCTCTCTCTCTCTCTCTCTCTCTCCACTTCTTTGGCATGTCCAACAACATGCAGATTTGTTTCACGGAATGGAACTGGAGAAAAAAAAAAAAAGATAAAGATGCCCTGGAAAAAAAAACTCCATCTAACGGATTTCTCAGCATTCCTGCATTCCAACCTTCCCTTAACCCCGCACTCTACTAATGTACTGGATGTTTTTTTTTCCAAGACTACTTTTGTCAGTGCTATGACAACTTTTTTTTTTTTTTTAATGTGGAAGAGCACAAAACTGAAAGAGGAAGAGAAAGAGTATACGAATAAAGAAGAAAACAGACTGACCTGCTGTTGAGGGAAGGTTATAGGAACCAGGAGAGAGATGGATAGAAAGAAAATGCCAAAAGTCGGACAGATTTCTGAATGGAGAAATGGAGAAGAAAACGTCATTCAAGAGATGATTAATCTCGTCCGGATTAGCCTACACGTGAGATGTACCGAATCAGTCACGCGACAACACACAAACACACACACAGAGACACACACAGAGAGAGAGAGAGAGAGAGAGGACGAAGTCTTGAAAACATACAAGGAATGTCATTGTTTTTGCCTGTTAGCAGAGACTAGCGACGCCACAAAAAAATGGATAAATAAAGCATTGAAACCGATCAAAACTTACGTTAGCATCATTCCGAAACCACGTTGTACGACGCCAAAAAAAAAAATGGATAAATAAAGCACTGAAACTGGAAACAAACCTATTTTATCATCATACCGCAACAATGGCGTTAAAACTGCTATGGCCAAGAATTAAAGAACATACGAACACACATACCTACGACCAACAAGTCCCCCAATTTCGGCGACGTTTGGAATCTGGGAATCTGGTCACTGGAATCTGACCCCCAGAATCCCGCCCCCATTGGGCCTTTCAGCACAAAAAAAAAAAAATTTTTGTTTGAATAGCAAATGATGTTGATCAACTCTTTATCTATATTTTTCGAAACCTGTTTATTTTTTTAACCTTACAGCTTAATTACTTGCGACCCAATAATGGAAGAACGGAAAGCGATAAAAGATAGCGGGAAAATGTTTGCGACCTTAGAGGGCCAACATCAATTTGGCACCCCCAACGCCCCCACCCCAACAAAAATAAAAAAACTCTGAATATACGAAAGAAGGGCAAACAGACACTCGTTTTGTACCGCGCATCAGTCAGCAGGCACCAGAATCCAATAATCCAATAGGCGAAGTAATTGGAGGCATATATCAGGCCCTTTGATGAAAATTACCCTCCTCCTCCTCCTCCTCCTCCTTCTCCTCCTCCCACCCCTACCTAGAATACGAGATGCTGCTCTCTTTCACTATTTCTTGGGGAAAGCCGAGGAAGAAGAAGAAGAAGAAGAAGAAGATGATGATGATGGTGATAAGGAGGAGGAGGAGGAGGAGGAGGAGGAGGAGGAGGAGGAGGAGGAGGAGGAGGAGGAGGAGGAGGAGGACGATGCTGAGAAGTTGGAAGATGAGAGAGGCTTGAATGGAAGAAAGAGAGAGAGAGAGAGAGAGAGAGAGAGAGAGAGAGAGAGAGAGAGAGAGAGAGAGAGAGAGAGAGAGATTTTAAAAAATATGACTCAAACTACGATATAATTAACCTCTCTACATTCCTTTCATTGAAACCTCATACTGAAATCTGACATTAAAAAACCACTTGCTCCCAAACCTAAAGAACTCTCTTTATTTTCTCCCTCTCTTTCCTACCCTTTGCAAGCGCGATGCTCACTTTCCTCCCGTGAGAGCGGAAAGAGAAGAAGAAGAGGAAGAAGAAGAAGAAGAAGAAGATGCAGAAGATAGGGACAAAAGACGGCGAAAGGGAAAGAAAAAAAAAAAGAAGAAATATAATAGCGAGAAGAGATTTTTCTTACGGCCTGGGAATTGTAGAGAGCTCGAAAGGTGATAAAACTCAATTACATTCTGACTATGAAGTGAATCAGTTTGAAAGGAAAGACTTATGCTAGGGAGTTTTCTATTGTTCCCTTTACCACTGAGAGAGAGAGAGAGAGAGAGAGAGAGAGAGAGAGAGAGAGAGAGAGAGAGAGAGAGAGAAACATGTCTCTTATGAATGGGTTCATTGAGTACCTTGCTGAGTGCTGATCACTCACGTCTAATGCTTCCCCCCCCCGCCCCGACTCTCTCTCTCTCTCTCTCTTTGGTGCTTTTAGGGGATCGAACGTTTGTCATTCGGTTGTAAGCTGAACGCACTATATCCCCTGCGCTACTCGGCGAGAGAGAGAGAGAGAGAGAGAGAGAGAGAGAGAGAGAGAGAGAGAGAGAGAGAGAGAGAGAGAGAGAGAGATTTTACAAATCTAGATAAATGTCTTCCTTTGCATTCGTTACAGAAGTCTAGCAACCTTTAAAGAGAGAGAGAGAGAGAGAGAGAGAGAGAGAGAGAGAGAGAGAGAGAGAGAGAGAGAGAGAGAGAGCCCACAAACCCTTTCTGATCCACCTCATAAGAAGTGAGGCAATCTAATTAATAGAATTAATCAACTGACGGGAAGAGAAAATGGCGGAGAGAGAGAGAGAGAGAGAGAGAGAGAGAGAGTCTCCTCAGATCACCCAGATGCAACGGGGACTTAATAAATTCCTTTGGGGGTAAATAACCTTTCTCCTTTATTTTTCCAGGGATTTTAGATATGTTTCTATGAATATATAAATAATTAAATTAATTAATTAATAAATACATAAATAAAAATAAAAATAAGAAAAAGACCTCTAACGATATCTGTTAAGAAACAATTGTGATTAAAGATGACAGCTATCTTTGTACGTTAGCATACCTGGAGTTGAATTCACAAACATCATTTGTCTGTTAGTTAATTGATATAAACTATTATTATTAATATATTATCATTTTATTATTATTAATTGATATATTAATAATAATTAATAAAAATAATAATAATAATAATAATAGTAATAATAATAATAATAATAATAATAATAATAATAATAATAATGTTTTTAAACAGCATATTAGCATCACAATCTCCCACTTTGCAAAGTCTTCATGAACTGTTTAACATATCATGCAAGCATTACGCAAAGAAATATGAATTAAACTGACATATAAATTAATAAAATATATTTCTGGAACAGATATAAGGATAAGACGAGTTCCCCCTCCCCCCAACACTCCAACCAGATTTCTGACTCGTTCACAAGACGTATTGTTACGATGTCGTATGTTTCAATGACATATCCCAGGACTAGGATTACGAAAATTTTACGTGCGAATATGAAATTCGCCATTTTCTGAATCTCTCTGTCTCTTATAATCAACAGCCTGAACCACCATGGTCGTGGTAACATACTGATCTGATAAAGAAATATAAAAGAAATCATGGAAGTAATTAACCTGGGCCATTACGCCTGGTGAGTGAGGACTCTCTCTCTCTCTCTCTCTCTCTCTCTCTCTCTCTCTCTCTCTCTCTCTCTCTCTCTCTCTGTCTATATATATATATATATATATATATATATATATATATATATATATATATATATATATATATATATATATATATATATATATATATATATATAGCCTCCTTCTCTCTCTCTCTCTCTCTCTCTCTCTCTCTGGCCGCCCCCCCACCTCCTCCCGACCCCGAAATCGGAATATTAGACTGGGAGGAAATTATGATAATGAATGCGCATACATTACTCACTCGAAAAAAAGTGTAGATATCTCAGCGATTAAACTTTTATTCATGGGAACAAATCGACTTTTCAAATCACATTTCAAACTCGATCCGAAGTTTGCTTTCGGCGAGTCCCTCCTCTTCCCCCTCCCCTCTCCCACCCACACTTTTCCTTCTTTCATCCTTCCTTCTTCCTTTCTTCCTCCCCACCTCCCCTCCAGGACCTACAGAAGGGCAGGGGTGGAGGGGTAAGGGGTGGTTTAACATCTTCCTAAACTGTCGCTTTTAAAAGCCATTTTGTACCTTTCGTGATTTCTTTTTGTCTTCTTCCGACAAGAGTCTCGCGTGAGATGGGAATTCTCTCTCTCTCTGTCTCTCTCTCTCTCTCTCTCGCCCAACCCCCTTTCATTCTCTCTATCTATCTATTTATCTATCGACCTATCTCTTTATTTCTCTCTCTAACTCTATCTCTCTCTATTCATTTATATACCTCTCTCTCTCTCTCTCTATTTATTTATTTACCTATCTCTCTCTCTCTCTCTCTATTTGTCTATTTATTTATATACCTATCTCTCTATTCGTCTATCTATTTCTCTCTCTCTCTCTTTCTCTCTCTAGCCCACCCACTTTCTCTCTCTCTCTCTCTCTCTCTCTCTCTCTCTCTCTCTCTCTCTCTCTCTCTCTCTCTCTCTCTCACACATACACAAACACAAACACGTATTTAAGATTACACGTCCCCTTTACTACTGAGACATAAACATACGATTTCCACTGGCTGATTAACAATTCATTTCCCAGAATATTCGTATAAACATTATTACTACAAAGACGACAAGACTTAAATATTAAATCATATTCTTACTGCACAGCTCATTACAGCAGCTGTTAAATCACGAGCGTAATTTACCGCACGAAAACGCTCGAGTTTTTGTTGGGAGGAGGGGAGGGAGGAGGAGGGGGGGGGGGAATCCAAGGGTACTTATGACTTACGTTATGACTTATGTCTTCATATTTACGAGAACTGGATTACTCTGCTTAATCAGCCTTTATTTGTCAAGACTTGAAAAGCATTTTGCAACTTCTTAAGACTTCCCAAGTCTCAGACGTCTGAGCTTTTAAGCGTAATTACCTTGTACTTTAATCTTTTATTTACATTTTTATCTGTTTATTAATTTAACATTTTACCTTTTTTTCTAAAACCTGATGTCTTCTTTCTGTATTTCTTGTTATCTTCTGTAACTTCTTTCAAAGGAACGCCGTATTCTTTGGAAGCTTGAATTTCAAGTCAATGGCCCCTGTGGGCTAGTTCAATATGAATAGAGTTCATCTTCAGAATAATAATAATAATAATAATAATCATAATAATAATAATAATAATAATAATAATAATAATAATAACATATTCTTTGGAAGCTTGAATTTCAACTCAGTGGCCCCAGTGGGCATGTTCAGTATGAATAGGATACATCTTTTGAATAATAATAATAATAATAATAATAATAATAATAATAATAATAATAATAATAATAATAATATTTGTAAAATCCAGATTGTTTGATCACAAATCATTATTGAAGAAATAGGTCATTATAATTATTGTTTATAGAAATATAATTATGTTCTTATAAAAAAACTGTACAGGGCAATTGGATGTTTTAATCGAAAAAATTGCATCTGCTATAAAAAAACTCAGTGACACAAATGTTTGAGAGAGAGAGAGAGAGAGAGAGAGAGAGAGAGAGAGAGAGAGAGAGAGAGAGAGAGAGAGAGAGAGAGAGAGCATTTCATTCAGACAAGGAATAATGAAAACTATCAAAAACTTTCATCGTGTCCTTAGATGCATACGACAAAGAATTACTGATTCAAACAAACATATTCTTCAGGAGTACGAGAGAGAGAGAGAGAGAGAGAGAGAGAGAGAGAGAGAGAGAGAGAGAGAGAGAGAGAGAGAGAGAGATACTGTCGCCAAGGGGGAAATAAATATCAAGAGACCTCTTAAACTCCGAGATTTTAGTGAGCTGATAACCTTATAATCATCTTTATTCAGCGCCCTTGCTAATAATGCCTTGCCCTCTGGGTCTCTGCAGGGGCTGAGGTACAGAGGAGCTCTCTCTCTCTCTCTCTCTCTCTCTCTCTCTCTCTCTCTCTTTAACTGTCATACAATCCCCCGTGGCATCAGTATACAGAGCTCACGTACTGAAATGATTCAATCTCTCTCTCTCTCTCTCTCTCTCTCTCTCTCTCTCTCTCTCTCTCTCTCTCTCTCTCTCTCTCTCTCATTTAAATGTGACACACTCCCCGTAGCATTAGTATACAGAGCTCACGACCTAAAATGATTCTCTCTCTCTCTCCCTCTCTCTCTCTCTCTCTCTCTCTCTCTTATATCAGCAATATTCCACAACCATGTAGCATTTAGGTTCAGCCAACTTTCGTTAAACAAGAAGCCAATCAGAATTCACCTCTCTCTCTCTCTCTCTCTCTCTCTCTCTCTCTCTCTCTCTCTCTCTCTCTCTCTCTCTCTTTCCTCTTCAGACATTCAGGCAAAGACTACCAAAGGTAACATTCATCGGTAAAATTTGCATTATCCAGTTCTCAAGGCATCAACTTCTGTTTCAGTTTTCATGACCAACCTCTGACTATAAAGGATTTTTTAAAATCTGTTTAATTCGTACGATGTCTCCTTAACGTTTGTATTGCTTAAATGAGTATTTTACACAAATGCATGGCTAAAGTATCAAGCTGCGATTAAATACATCATGAAGACTTCTCCCAAGATGTATATAAACACATAGCTACACAGATCACACACTCATACACAAGCACAAACTGGCAAGTGAGTATACACACACACACTGGCGAATGACTGGTTTGAAGAGTATCCCAAAAACCAGAGGGGAAAAAAATGGACGTTTAAGTTTTATCAAACTGTCAGCAAAGCATAATATTTGCTCTGCACTGTAAACAGAGCAATATATTGCCAAGCAAATATGCAAAACTCAATACTGCTGCGATCTTTTCCTGTCAATCATTCGATCACTGATAGATTCTGTTTCCTAAATTTTGCCAAGTGTAGCAACGTCAGAATAATGGTGAAAATAGAAAGTTTTCAGGCAATTTAAGCATCATTACCATAATGGTAAAAATAGAAAATTGTTAGCCAATTTCGGCAACATCAAAATAATGGTGAAAATAGAAAATTGTCAGCCAATTTCAACATTAGAATAATGGTAAAAATAGAAAATTGTCTGCCAATTTCAGCAACATCAGAATAATGGTAAAAATTAAAAACTGTCAGCCAATTTCAGCAACATCAGAATTATGGTAAAAATAGAAAATATGGCTTCCAATTTCAGCAAAATTAGAATAGTGGCAAGAATAGAAATTATGGTTGCCAATTTCATCAAAATTAGAATAATGGTAAGAAGAGAAAACTGCCAGCCAATTTCCAAAACAGAATAATTGTAAAAATAGAAAACTGTCAGCCAATTTCAGCAACATCAGAATTAAGGTAAAAATAGAAAATATGTCAGCCAATTTCAGCAACGTCAGAATTATGGTAAAAATAGAAAATAAGTCAGCCAATTTCAGCAACATCATTATTATGACATCAGAATTATGGTAAAAATAGAAAATATGACTTTCCAATTTCACCAAAATTAGAATAATGGTAAGAATAGAAAAAAAGGCTGCCAATTTCAGCAGTATTAGAATAATGGTAAGAAGAAAAATATGTCAGCCAATTCCAGCAACATCAGAATAATGGTAAAAATAGAAAATATGTCAGCCAATTTCAGCACCATCAGAATGACGGTAAAAACAGAAATATGCCAGCCAAATTCAGCAAGACCAGAATTACGATAAAAATGGAAAATATGACTTCCAATTTCAGCAGAATTAGAACAATATGTCAGCCAATTCCAGCAACATAAGAATATTAATAAAAGAAGAAAATTGTCCAAGTATGAAATACTTTGTTACACACCGAGTTCCTTGTAAAAGGTCACGACCTTTCTGACCTGTCCGTGAGGAAGTCTGTGTGACCTGCAAGGTCTATAAAAGCCGAAAGGGGAGAAGAAGAGCCCCCCCGGTAAGAAGTTTCTTTCCAGTTTAATTCTAAAGAGATATTTAAAAGGACCATAAACAAACTTTTAAGAACCATAAACATCAGAGTTTAAGGCTTCGTAAACATTTCTCCGTTTCCATTAAGGGGAGTCTTGGAAATAGTTACAGCCAAAAAAATAAATAAATAAAAGATTAAACTTACGTGTATATTATAACAGTATTTATCTTTTGCAGTAAGACGGATACATAAAATACAAAGCATAAATATACAGACGAGCAACGCCTCTTCATGTTGAAGT
>NC_089790.1:16140000-16170000 GCF_040412425.1 Macrobrachium rosenbergii
ACCTGTCATCAATTTCTATATGAACATGATACTATTATGTACATCTGTACATAAGAGACCAATTATCTCTACAGTATTTGTCGTGGGAAATATTCTATAATTATAGGAATTATCTCTTCTATATCTATCTAGGCGAATATTCCAAATTATCGGAATCCTAGAGAATAAATGATCTTACCAAATCTGCAATGAATTATATAATACGTATACTATGTTAGGTATCCTGAAAAACCTGTTTTCGTTTTTGATAACCTAAAGGATCAATAAATCAATCCTCACTATGTGTATATATATATATATATATATATATATATATATATATATATATATATATATATATATATATATATATATATATATATACACACTGGGAAGATGGTGTAGGAGGGAGGTAGGGGACCTTTTGTGTCCTTCGTGAACAGTAATCTCTCCTAAAATAAATGATTTATGACTAAATAGCATGAAAATAAAAGCTACGACATATTTGCTACCAGGGTTAGCTAACGCTGTGTTACAACTATGAGAGAGAGAGAGAGAGAGAGAGAGAGAGAGAGAGAGAGAGAGAGAGAGAGAGAGAGAGAGAGAGAGAGAGCACTGAACACATATCTACAGGCAAACCAGTAGAATCCTTTTTTTCACAAAGACAGCATAGTAAACAAATAAAAAAAAAAAACATAAAATTTATTAATTTTTTGTTGTACACTGAAAAAGAAGAATTCTTATTTATTTAAAAACTTGCATCACTCATCAGTGGTATGCAGCTGGCCTTCAAATTTTAAATTTAATTTAAAAATATTCCAAGCCGATAGGAAAATACAGGAAGATAAAGTATTGCAAAAACAAAATTTTTTTTTTGCTCTTAAACGCAAAAGAACAATAAAAAACAATTAAAAAGAGCCTAAAAAAAAGAAACAGAAATAAACAAACACGAAAAAGACCCACGAAAAGGGAAGCTTAAATTCTGTGAATAATGTGAAGGGGGAAAGAGGAACGCCCACGGTAGTTCCGAAAGACAGAAAGAAAGAAAGAGAGAGAATAAAAATACGGAAAAGATGAAAAAAAGTGGAAGCTAAAAACTCTAGAGCATTTCTATTTTCCTCTCTCTCGCAGTTTTTTCTTTTACCATATCTCCATTTTCTTGTTTTTTTCGGCGGAATAATGGAACCGTTGGGGGGGGGGGAAGGGGGGAAGGGGGTAAAATGGTGGTAGTACGACAGCCATGAAAAATGCAAGGCGGCGAGTTGACTGGGGAATTCTGGTGGCGTATGTCAGGGGCCATGCTAATGTCCTACGACATGGAAACATTCCCTTGTTCGGCCTACCGCCCTCACCTGTGCTTGGTTACCTGGCCTCTCTCACCTGTTCTGCCTCTTGGTGTATTATTATTATTATTATTATTATTATTATTATTATTATTATTATTATTATTAATGTTTTTCAGAAGATGAACCCTGTTCATGTGGAACAAGCCCAGAGAGGCCATTGACTTAAAATTCAAGCTTTCAAAGAATATGGATTATTATTATTATTATTATTATTATTATTATTATTATTATTATTATTATTATTATTATTATTATTATTCAGACCATGAATCCTATTCATACGGAACAAGTCAAAAGGGGCCAATGATTTAAAATTCAAGCTTCCAACGAATATATTATTATTATTATTATTATTATTATTATTATTATTATTATTATTATTATTATTATTATTATTACAAAAACTCTTTTACAACAAATGCAACCACAAATTAAATGGTGTTTAATGAAAACAAACTTCAAATTGAAAAGGTAATGGGAGTCTGCGCACTTAGCCGAAGTGATTAATAATCTCAACAAAATATGCTGAAGCATTTACGTTTTCCTTCACAAACGACAGGAAACTGCAGTTTTCTTAAACGCACGCAAGTTACAATACAAATACACGAAACGGGAATAATCTTAAATCAAGATACACTTGTATTTACACTAAAATCTAACCGTTTCCCTGAGAAATGCTCATCTTACAAAAGCAAAAGTCATAAAAATAAGCTGAACAGTTTTGGCGCAATCCTGTTAAGAGATGAACAAAACAAAAGCATAAACATCCTCGCGAAAGTAAGGAAAAAAAAAAAAAAAAATTTCCAATATCACGTGACTCCTACATTCACAAACACGAGTTGAAGTACCCAATGAACCACCCCACAAGCAACTCACTCTCATCCAGTCCTGGGAAAATCTATAACGACCCAGCTACTGCCGCTATTTCCTGAGACGCATATGGGACTGAGCATCCCAAATTTCAGCCCATTTGAACCCAAATGGGGGGAAATGCTCTTGAGGACTCAAGTGTCCCAAACGGCAGAAACACAACGAAGAAAAACAAATCTCGATATCGTTAACCGGAAGTGTTGGCACGCTAATAAGCGATGCAGCTTAAGAAATATACCTTCGTTGGCAACTCTGGGGACGCGTTCAAGTGATTTTGCAGTGATGCTGGAAAAGGTTCGCTGTAATAGACGGTGGCAGCTTCCAGTTGGTTTATGAAAATGACTCATTTCTGACGTAAACACGCACAAACCAACACGTTAATAATAAAAGTGTAATAATAAAAGTGAAGCCAATAAGGATAAATAGCAGTATGTAAAAACACGGGAACAACAACAACAAATAATAATAATAATAATAATAATAATAATAATAATAATAATAATAATAATAATAATCTCAACTTTTATCTCCTTCTTGTCCAATTACGTTCATATACTTATCGGTTCTTTTAAAAACTACTTAAATTTACTCATTCATTGCCATTCATTTCTATATCACATACTTCTGATTTACCTATAAATCCTACTTTCCATTCTACCAATAGACTTTTTCTCGTTTACAATTCCTGTACTGAAAGCTTTTTCCAATTTAATTTTAATTCTGTTCTTCATCTACTTTTAAATTCTACTTAATATCCAATTTTAAAATGAATTTTTACTAAATATTTAATATTTCCTAATTTACATTTACGTTCAATGCATTAATCTCACTTTTATACAACGCATTACAATTCCTGGTCTCTTCTATAATGGATTTGAATGACAAAAATCCATTTATACAAACCAGTTTCCATTCACTGCAACCTCTACATTTCCATCTACATTTAAAGTTCATACTACCCATACAATATTACGTTCCATACCACTCCAACAGAGTAACTTTCCCCACTCCATACTCCCTACCCTGTATGCTATTTTGCACCCAACATTTTTCTCTACTCTAATTTCTATTCTCTTTCAGCCTCCATACTTTCGATCATTTTTCCCACTCTACAACTCACCCCCAACTTTAACCTTCTCAAATTTATTTTTGTTCTGTTTTTTCCTGTCTTCATTTATCCATTTTTGCTTCATTTTCTTCGTTCCTCATTTTTTTTCACAAATTACCGACACCCCCATACCTTCGATCAATTTTTTTTTTTCCTCCACAACTTTCACCCAACTTTAACCTTCTCGTGCTTATATTTTTTTTTTTTATCTTACCCCTTCTTCATTCATCCGTTTTTTCCTTCATTTTTTCGTTCCTCATTTTTTTTTCTCTTAAAAATTACCGACCCCCTACGAGCTATTCCATACCTTTCCCTGGCCTTATCTCCGATGAAATATGTTGACCTGTTGGGTTTTTCTGGGAAAACAATCTGGGAAATGACACCTTCCAGAAGACAATATGTATAGAAGACCGTCTGCTTTTTTTTTCTGTAAAAGAAAACTATTTCACCGGCTTCGTCTGCCCGCCCGCACTTTTTTCTGTCCGCACTTTTTCCGTCCGCCCTCAAATCTTAAAAACTGCTGAGGATAGAGGGCTGAAAATTCGTATGTTGATCATCCACCCTCCAGTCATCAAACATACCAAATTGCAGCCCTCTAACCTCAGTAGTTTTTATTTTATTTAAGGTTAAAGTTAGCAATAATCATGCATCTGGCAACGATATAGGCCAGGCCACCACCGGACGGTGGTTAAAGTTTCATGGGCCGCGGCTCATACAGCATTATACCGAGACCACCACAGGATAGACCTGTTTTCAGTGGCCTTGATTACACGCTGTAGCGACTGTACAGAAAACTCGATTGCGCTGAAGAAACTTCGGCGCATTTTTTAATAGTTTTATTTTATTTTTAAGTCGTCCAGCAAAATCTTCGGCTTTCAATTTCCTTAGAAGAGACTTTTCAAAATTCAACTGTATTTGAGTGAAGGCTATTTTCCATTATAATCCTATTATTTTCCTCAGAAGAGGCCTTCTCATCCCATTCATCTGTATTTGAGTGAAGATTATTTTCCATTTTAATTCTACTATTACGACAACACTCTGGTTCACTTTCCTTAGAAGAGACTTCTCATTTCATTCATCTGTATTTGAGTGCAAATTATTTTTTATTTTTGCATCAATACTCTTATGAATCTCATACTGCCACAAATAAAATTTATTTCTGCCAAACCTTCAGGATGTTATACGTAATAAGCGAACAGTTCAACTTACATTTTGTTATATAAATAATATAAAAAAATAATCTTTGCCCAATTTAATATGATATTATAATTGAAAATAAATATGGATGGAAGTGTCACATTCCTAAATATGCTACATCCATGATGTAACGCAAAATGCGCACATAAACAAAAACAAACTTATCTAGGTCACCAGAAGGTACATCAAAATCAAAGAAGTTTTCCATTCCAATAAATTCTCTCTCTCTCTCTCTCTCTCTCTCTCTCTCTCTCTCTCTCTCTCTCTCTCTCTCCTCTGCTTCCTTGGGTGGGTCTACGCCTCACCCTAAAACACAGGACTGGACACCCACACAACAAATCTTATTCCCCCCTCCCCTCCCCTCCCCCTTCCCCAAAAAGACAACAACCTGTCAAGTGACAGATCCTTTCTCTGTCAATCAGACTTAAAACTCATTCCGTAAGTCGGTCCTAAGTCGATCCTGGAGACCGTATTAACTGCCTTGCAAAATGTCTCCCCACACAAGTTCATGACAGCTAATCTCCGGAAGTTCAACTCTGAGAGAGAGAGAGAGAGAGAGAGAGAGAGAGAGAGAGAGAGAGAGAGAGAGAGAGAGAGGGATGGGGAACCAAGTTCAGAGAGAGAGAGAGAGAGAGAGAGAGAGAGAGAGAGAGAGAGAGAGAGAGATGGTGACGGGGTATCTAAGTTCAGAGAGAGAGAGAGAGAGAGAGAGAGAGAGAGAGAGAGAGAGAGAGAGAGAGTGAGAAATGTGGTGGGGGAACGAACTTCTCAGAGAGAGAGAGAGAGAGAGAGAGAGAGAGAGAGAGAGAGAGAGAGAGAGAGATGCTCTTTCCACGACAGATGCTTCGAACACATACCAAGAAGATCAGCGTTCACAGAAGTTAGTCTTTGGGAACGCCGTGAGATAAATGATTTTATATGAGTAACCAGTTTTCATTGAAATCCATGACAAATTGGTTAAGTGACATTAATATTGTTTTGCGAAATAACATTTCTTATATTAAGTATAAATTTACTCAGATTAATATTAAACATATATTTATTTAGGCTAATATTATACACATGTTTATCTAGACCATTTTTCTCACAGGCAAAATCCCTATCTGCGGGAGTGGTGTACTGGACTAAAGTTCACGAGTCATTATTATAATAATTAAAATTGATTAAGGATTTGCAAAGCCTAGACACACACACACACACACACACACACACACACACACACACACACATATATATATATATATATATATACATACACACATACATATATATGTGTGTGTATGTGAGTGTGTGCGTGTGCTTGCGTGCGTGCCTGCAAACGCGATCATAGACATTCGTGCTTGCGCTTTGTCAGATATGATTGCATTATCTCTTAGGTACCCGTGTGTGAAACATGAAACGAAAAAATTTGTTTCATAATAACTTAATTCTATTAGGTTCACAAGCAAGCAAATCTTGCTTTTGCTAAAAGTATCCCCTTCCCCTCTCGCCCCCCCTTCAAAAAAAAAATATAAATAATACGCCCCTTCAAATATCGAGGTCAAAACAGCTTCCAATTCTATTAAGTGACGGAGCCAACGTGACTGTTGCTAATTCCATTAGAATCGTAATTAAATTATGTATAATAATCCCTTATAAACAAGCGTTGATTTTGTTAGCATTCTGAGTAACCAAATTAAGCTTTAGCTTCAATGACCGTCATTAATGAGAAAAAAAAGGGGGGGGGCCGGGTTCTGAACCTCTTTGATAAAAAATTGCATGGTGATATCTGGACATGTTTTTCAACAGAAAATGTATATAAGAATTAAATTTTATAATTTTTCATTATCCAATTTCTAAAATAAGTACGAGGAATAAAGTCCCGTGATAATTACACAGCCATTACATAAGCATCCATAAAAATATGTGGATAATTCCGCAAAAATAAATAATGTGAAAGACATTATTTTTATTCAGTAAGTATATAAATATATATACATTCATATATATATATATATATATATATATATATATATATATATTATATTTATATCAAATGTATTACATACATGAATGGGTCCATGTATATATATATATATATATATGATATATCGGAGATATATATATATATATGATATTAAATACATTTATATATATATATATATATATATATATATATATATATATATATATATATATATATATATATATATATATATATATATATATATATATATATATATATATATATTATATATATAGAGAGAGAGAGAGAGAGAGAGAGAGAGAGAGAGAGAGATTAGAGAGAATATTGGCTTCTAGATCAATCCCTCATCTCTTCCAGATATATGCGACCCACTCTAACTGGCTAAACTCGACAAAGAAACAAGTGAACTCAGATCTGTTCAAAATCCCGCGGTATACAAAGCATCCGGATGACGTCATTCGATATAATTAAGCAAATACTAATCCAATTACGGTCGGTTTGTAAGTAAAATAATTCTATTTCTGCGTCGGTACAAAAGCAGGTGTATTTACTTGGAAGAACGTGGACGTCTGTGCACATTGTACCACGGGGGATAATTGGAACGCTTGGTATAATTTCTGAACGATTTGTTATTTATGTATGTATGTATGTATGTATGTATGTATTAGATTACAATGTACACAACGCGAATAACCGCACGTATACATATTTAATACAGGTATGAAACTAAATGCATGGTTTAAAAAAATCACCTAACAACCCACGAAAAATGACATTAAAGACTCTTCTCTCTGTCTGTCTGTCTCTCTCTCTCTCTTCACCTTCAAACACGTTATTTTAATTTGTCTCTTTCACCTTCGAAACACATATTTATTTTATATTTGTCTATTATACCTATATATATATATATATATATATATATATATATATATATATACATAGATAGATAGATAGATACATAGACAGATAGATAGATAGATAGATAGATATACAGACCAAAAGTGAATGAAGTGAATAAAATAAATAGCAAACACTTTTTAAGTAACTTAGGAGGAACAAAGAACAAGGAAACTCAGTGATTTAATATATGGCAACTTTCCTTAACCTCAAGAACACATCATCACCAAGGAGACAGTACGACAATCTTGCAATAACTGGGAAAAGCAAAAGATCTCTGGGGAGATGGGGGTTTACAACAACCACCAAAAGGAGAATCAGATTGTCGATGTTCTCAGAAGAGATTTTTAAGAACAAGAGCGGAACTTGAAAACAGCTACACAGGAGGTGTTCTTAAGACAGTGTAAACAAGATTCACCACTCATATTTTTACAGGGCAATTGGGATGATTCTGGAGTCGGGTAGTATAATAATATATCACCAGTAAAACCAGACGATAGTGAACACGTTACCAACAATGCTTACTTCCTGGCTCCCTGGGTAATATAATTCAAATTAAAGTCTGCAACAAATATTAGAATTTATATTTCTCTGAGACAGTATAATAATATTTCACCCATATTAAACAAAACGATAGTGAATATGTTACAAATAATGTTTATTTCTTGGCTTCCGAGTATGATGTAATTCTAATTCAAGCCTCCAGCAAAAATTAGACTTTATATTCCTCTGGTAGGCTATGTATGCAACACCAAGAGTTATATTTTGTCCACAGTAAATGATAATGGCAATGCATGCTAAGAGATTGGCTAATCACCAAACAACATAATTCACTGACTATACATGTGACTAATCTGCTACAGTATTTATTTAAGATTGAAAGCTATTTCGCATAGTTTCAGACTAACGTGAATTATTGGAAAATAAACAGTAATATTTCTAGCAGAACTGTCTCAAAATATATGAACATAGAACACTAGTATGCCTAAAAGCTAGCTAATCAAATAATTAGAATTTCACTAAATTTAAGGTCAAGAGGTTGATGACCTGAATCAGGCAAATGCAGGATTAGAATTGTACTTGTGAACCGTGCTTATGTATCAGTTCATTTCTGTTGCCTTAAAGAAATCTACTGTAGAGGGATGGCGCAACCAAAGTCATTGCAAACAAGATTCATAATTACAATTTTGAGCCGCAAAATAACAAAAGTTGGGATATAAAAATAAAAAAATGAAATAAAAAAAACAATAAAAAAATTGATAAACAATATTCTTCTTGAATGCCACAATAAAAAATAGAAAATAAAATAAAAAATGAAAAACAAACTAGAAAATAGATAATCAAATAAAAAAATGAAAACTAAAATAGAAAATAAAAATAAAAAATGTAAAAAAAATCAATATAAAAATAAATAAAAGAAAATGCAAAAAGGAAGAGAGAAAAATTTGCCTGAATACGAGTAAGTATAAAACGAAAAAAATTAATTCTGTCTCTGGGAAAGCTACTGCGAACATCTCCCGGGGAAATAATGGTGAAAACTAATGTGAAAACTAATGGGAAAACTCATCTGGGGTCTTCATCATTCCATGGGTTAAAACTTTTCAGAGGACCTCCCTACACCACCTACCACATTTGGGAAGGGGAGGGGGAGGGATGGCTGAGGATGACAGCCATCAGAAAAGGGGAAAGCAAAAGGAAGGCGGATTTTGCTTTTAAAAGCACAAGGGAAGTGGTCCATTATTGTACTGAAGGTTTGTTTACGTCGGTTTTGTTGTTGTTGATGTTGTTGTTGTTTGTCAGTAGGCTATGGCGGAATGACTGGACAGCTACGGGATTTGAAGATGGTGGATGGTGATTTGCTCAAACTAGGAAGATGGTGAATGCATTAATTTGAATGTGTGTGTGTGTGTATATATATATATATATATATATATATATATATATATATATATATATATATATATATATATATATATATATATATATATATATATATATATATATATATATATATATATATATATATATATATATATATATATATATATATATATGTATGTACATGCATACTTATATTTATATACATACAGAGAGAGAGGAAATACACTAGCACATTCTCAGGGCACGTGTGTGTCTATATGTATATGTATATGCATATATATATGTATGTATGTATGTACGTATATATATATATATATTATATACGAAGAAATAATACACATACACAACATACACACGTGTGTATGAACAAATACGTACATAAACATCAACGAAGGTAACACTACACAAACAGAAAGATCCACACTGTAAGCGTTCGAATTCTTTTATATGTTAAATAACTAATTAACATCTTTTGCTTCATCTCCCCAAACGAAATCTGGACTCTGATTTACCTTTAATGTAAAAGGAGACTGTCATTACCCAATGAGCAATTATAATGCCGGTTCCTTTTTCAATCGGCGACTTGTGTTGCAATGCGATTTTGCAATTAATTCCTATGCTCAGTTCCAAGGGTAATAATAATAATAATAATAATAATAATAATAATAATAATAATAATAATAATAATAATAATAATAATAACTTTCTATCCTTTTTTCGTTCTATTATCCGAAGCATATTATAAATTAAACAAGTAAAAAATGCGCCGAAGTTTCTTCGGCGCCAATCGAGTTTTCTGTACAGCGTATAATACTGTATGAAATTCTCATACACGGCCCATGAAACTATCAGCCGCGGCCCATGAAATTTTCAGCCACAGCCTGATGGTGGCCTGTGTTGGAACCTATAGCGTTGCCAGACGCACGATCATGGCTAACTTTAACCTTAAATAAAATAACAACTACTGAGGCTTGAGGGCTACAATTTGGTATGTTTGATGATTGGAGGGTGGATGATCTACATACTAATTTGCAGCTCTCTAGCTTCAGTAGTTTTTAAGATCTGAGGGCAGACAGAAAAATTACAGGCGGACAGACAATGCCATCTCAATAGTTTTCTTTTACAGAAAACTAGAAGTAATAATAATAATAATAATAATAATAATAATAATAATAATAATAATAATAATAATAACAACTTTTAATGTGATGTTGCGTTTCACTCCTATGCTCAGTTTATCATCCTTTTCTCAGCTTCTCTCATTCTTCTCTCAGCCTTTGTTATTCTTCTCTCAGCATCTGTAATTCTTCTCTCAGCCTTTGCTATTCTTCTCTCAGCCTCTGTCATTCCTCTCTTAGCCTTTGCTATTCTTCTCTCAGCCTTTACCATAATTTTATCGCATCCTTTGTTCTCTGTCGTTCGCACACGTGTGTCCGGCCACATAACAGCCTCATGTCTACAATAGATCAATGTGGTGACGCATTGGTCTTTACGCTAATCCTAAAATTAGTTCTCTTTGATGAGCGATCCCATACCGTCCTCAAGCCAATTAACCCATCGTGACCTCTGCTGCTGGTGGCCCAAGAGGTCACCGGGTATTAGGCCATGTGAACTGGCGTCTTATTGTAAGGTCAAGATTATTAAAATTTTAGGTCAAAATTATATAGCAGGGGTTTAATCAGCTTCCTTCCATCCTGCTTCCGATTTTGCTGACGCTTGTAGTTTTGGAGAAGAAGCTGACCCTATACTCCTGTTACCTGGCCTTCTAGGATTGGCTGAATCCCACAAGACCTGCCCCAAAGTGCAACCTCGTTCCAGCATGAATTGGAACTGGAATATGAAATTTAGGCCAAAAGCCAAGCGCTGGGACCTGTGAGGTCATTTAGCACTGAAAGGGAAATTGACAGTGAAAACGCTTGGAAGGTGTAACAGGAGGAAAACCTCGTAGTTCACTTATGATACAGCTGTTAGGAGAGGGGTTGAGGAAAGTAAGATGGAAGAGAGATAATATGAACGGAGGTACAGTAAAAGGAATGAGAGGGGTTGCACCTAGGGACCGAAGGGACGCTGCAGAGAATTTTAAGTAACGCCTACAGTGCACCGCCTGAGGTGCAGCGACTGTACTACGGTCCTACGGGGCCGTTCCAACCAGCGACTAGTTTATATTGCCAGGACACTATTTTTTTTTCCAGACACCATAATTTACTGCAGTTGACTGAGCATTCATTGCACTCATTTATGGTAATCTTTGCCTTCTCAAATTTATGTTATTATTTAGCGAGAAGAATTAGACCTTCAGCTATTAGTAGTGTGAAAATTATCGAGATGTTTACGATAAATCAGTCAGGAAGACTTGATAAACTGTCAAACTAATTACATAATCTTGTATTAACCTTTCCATGGAGTAAAGTATTATCATTATTCATATAACAAATGTCAACTAAAGGTCAACGGACACAAATGACTGATTTACTGAGTATCGCGTAATTTATAAAAGATGTATTAGCTTGCTGTTGCATATGCTTTCAATAAACCAGACGTTGCGTTCGAAACATATGCTTTTATTTGCTTTCAGTATCAAAGACAGTTCTGTCTCGCGACCTTTCTCCCTTCAGAATTCCTGTCTCTCAGAGCACTGTCATTAAATCAAGAAAAAACACATGAATAAATACATTAATAAACAAATAAAATCTTGAATTCGTCCGGAATGGTGACGTAATTCTGCTTGATCAGCTAGACAGTTTCATTTGTCAGTTAAGACTCGCTAATTGTCGGTTTCCCGTTTTGGAAAGGCTAAACAGCCGGTCTCCCGAATCAATATTCTGGATTTGACCAAACCTGACCTAAATGCAATCACGTGAATTGGTTTATGAGCTGTTAATAAGCTGTGGCGAGTCTGTGAATACAAATTCCACGATGACGTCGATACAAACAAATGAAAATTATTATTATTATTATTGTTATTATTATTATTATTACTATTATTATTATTATTATTATTATTCATAAAATCTCATAATAGCATGAGTCACTAGAATGGCGAAGAAATCCACATTGGTGTAAATGTAAATATATATTAGATATATATATATATATATATATATATATATATATAAACGAGAGATTTCGAGAACCTGCTCGATTCTCCTCCTCAATCCTTTTCACCATTGTGGATCTCTTCACCATTATTATTATTATTATTATTATTATTATTATTATTATTATTATTATTATTATTATTATTATGGAACAAGCCCACCACAAGGGCCATTTACTTAAAATTCAACCTTAGAAAAGAATATGGTGTTCATTTGAAAGGAGTAACAGAAGGTAATAGGAAATACAGAAAGAAGTGATAGAAAATAGGGGAACAATTTCAGAGAAAATCTCGGGTGAACTCCCAAAAGCGAGTATTAAATTCGCCAATTTTCACACCCTTTATAAAAAAAATCGTCAAACTTGCAAAAAAAAAAAAAGACATCACTCGGGCTATAATTTGCATACATAATGACGGCCTCTTTTAAATATCTCTTTGCTTCATCACTATCAAAAGATGCGCGACTCACCTCAAATTCCTTGATTGCGTCCATTCAGTAATTTTAAAGAGAAACAAATCACCATTGGAACCTCAAAAGTTCAAGCGAAGACACAATGTTTTACACAAATTCTCATTGTATTTCAATAATTTACTTACGTTTTTATCTATTTATTTATTAAGTGTTAATTTATTTTTCTTTTTTAATAACTGATCTCTTCTTTCTGCATTTTCTATAATCATCTGTTACTTCTTTCAAATGAAGGCCATAATATTGTTTGGAAGCTTGAATTTTCAAGTCAGTGGCCCCTGTGGTGGGATTGTTCCACAAGAATTAGGTTCATCTTCTGAATAATAATAATAATAATAATAATAATAATAATAATAATAATAATAATAATAATAATAATAATAATAAAGTAAGTGGGCCCTCTGGTGGGCTTGTTCTACATGAGTTGGGGTTTATCTTCTGAATAATAATAATAATAATAATAATAATAATAATAATAATAATAATAATAATAATAATAATAATAATAATAATAATAAATTAATGATCCCTCTGGTGGGCTTGCATGAGAAGGGGTTTATCTTCTGAATAATAATAATAATAATAATAATAATAATAATAATAATAATAATAATAATAATAATAATAATAATAATAGCAGTAGTAGCTATGCAAACACAAACAAATACAGACTCTCATAAGAAGCAAAATAAAGGAAAATGTTCCGGTTATCTTCAAAACTTATCAGTACATTAAATATTCCGGGTTTTCTCGTTAATAGAGAACACGAAAACCATAAATAATATATAATGTGCAATTTTCATAAAAATTACCTCCGCCATTACCATTATTATGCATGGCAGTGAGGTCATACACTATTTATGAAAATGGTGGCCTAAGTTATGAATATTTAATTAGAGAGAGAGAGAGAGAGAGAGAGAGAGAGAGAGAGAGAGAGAGAGAGAGAGAGGACAGTTTTCTTGCCTGAGAGATTCTTAGAGGTGATATCCTGCCTGAGAGAGAGAGAGAGAGAGAGAGAGAGAGAGAGAGAGATCCAGAGACGATATCCAAAAGCGGAGGTAAGGAAGGGGGGGGGGGGGCACCCCCGTTGCGCTATCATAAATCAGCAGGTGTGTGACTTTGCCGAGCAAAGTAAGACGAAAAGAATAAAAACAAAATAAAAACAACCGAAAAACAAACTTCTTCCTTCCTGGAGTGTGAAGGAATAATCTGTCAGACGGCAGGGGTCGCGTCTGAGAGAGAGAGAGAGAGAGAGAGAGAGAGAGAGAGAGAGAGAGAGAGAGAGAGAGAGAGAGAGAGAGAGAGAGAGAGAAGCTGCTGCTGCCGCCGCTTGCAAAGCCTAGAAAGATAAGATGAAGAGAGAGAGAGAGAGAGAGAGAGAGAGAGAGAGAGAGAGAGAGAGAGAGAGAGAGAGAGAGAGAGAGAGAGAGAGAGTTGCTGCTGCTTTGAAAAGTACAGAAAGAAGAGACGACGGGACAGGGAAAGGGTGTGATAAAAAAAAACAGAAAGGTGAGAGAAAGGGAGGAACATTTTGGGATGAAAGTTAGCGTCGAGTGTGAAGAAAAACAAATGAAGAAGAGAGAGAAGGATTAATTAATTGGTTGTGGAATATGGAAGACGTAAGTGGAGAGGAAAAATAAAGGGAAATATTAGGAAATATTAATAAAGGGAAAAAACCTTACTTCGAAGAAAACTACTGGGAAATATTATGAAATATTGATAAGAAGAACTATTATGAAAAACACCAATAACTGGAAACGAAATGTGCATGGTATTGACAGAAGGTAAATACATACATACAATTATCTATCATGTATGTATGTACGTAAATACACACACACACACACACATATATATGTGTGTGTGTGTAAACAATTAGTTCAAAAACGCTGGGAAAATTTAGATGGGCAAAAAATCTTACTTAATTATTCACAATTCGTAAAGAGGAGACACAGAATAGTTTAGAAATTTAACAACAGAAAATTACAAATATTGGAACAATCATTGTTCAGGGAGACCAAATTGCTTGCCCATTCCGGAAGAGGATGAGAACTAACATTATTATTATTTATTATTATTTCAGCAGATGAAAATTATTCACATGGAACAAGCACACACGGGCCACTGACTTAAAATTCAAGCTTCCAAAGAGAGTTGGTTTCATCCTCTCACCGCAGACCCCACACTGCAGCAGTAACCGATCTTGATACGGAGCCAGTGATTTTTCATAACCCTGGGGAGACGCGAACCCGCGACATCTGAGTGACATGCCACGACACTAACCACTATATCAGCGGACCAGTGGTGAAAGATGTACACCTTAACACACTATGTACACAGATACTTCAATAGCTTAAGAACATTTTTCCCCTGATAAAAAAAAGACAATGAAATAAAAAATAAAAGCAAAGAAACGAAAAAGATAAAAGTGCGTCGCAAACGAACGATAAAAAGCGACCAAATGACACCAGAGTAATGGAGTCATCTGGCTGACGTGGTCTTAAGAGGAAGGAGGAGATCTCTTGCCCAGCTGGGGCAGATGGTCTCAAGGAAGAGAGAGAGAGAGAGAGATGAAAAAAGGTGTTTGAATTCTGAAAACCTGTAGCAGCAGCAGCAGCAGCAGAGAGAGAGAGAGAGAGAGAGAGAGAGAGAGAGAGAGAGAGAGAGAGAGAGAGAGAGAGAGAAAGTTGTTTGAATTCGGAAAACATGTAGCAGCTGAGAGAGAGAGAGAGAGAGAGAGAGAGAGAGAGAGAGAGAGAGAGAGAGAGAGAGATATTTTTGAATTCGGAAAACATGTAGCAGAGAGAGAGCAGAGAGAGAGAGAGAGAGAGAGAGAGAGAGAGAGAGAGAGAGAGAGAGAGAGAGAACAATGTTGGCCTTATCACTGAAATATGTTTTCTAGACCACCTAACCGGACCAGTTTGATATCTCATGCCTTAGTTTAAACGACAGCACAAAACATTCCTTTTTTATTTTTTTACTTGAGAACCTATCAATCTTTGCCTATCTGATAATACACAAGTAGGTCCCATACCTATCTATTCAGTAACAATATTCGCATGACATTTAAGAACGATATCTGTTCTGTAATTCATTTTGTAAACATCCCTCCCGGCCCCCCCCCCCAAAAAAAAAGGCTTATTAAATCACATATCAAAAGGCAAACTTAAACTAATAAAAATTCACGTACACAAAACTCCCCAAGCAAAGCAAAATCGCTCTGTATAGAACGACTCCCTCACCCCTCCTTCCCCCCCAGCTCCCAAGGAAGGCAGGAGGGATCAAAAACAACAAAAACAGCCCTCGCACGCATGGCAAGCGCCTGTTGTTTTTCTTCGTGCCCTATGACAGGCAATCTCAGAGGAAAACTAACTTCCCGTCAGCGTCTGAGCGAGTGATCGCGCCCTTGGAAGGCGTAAACCGATATCCCTGTTCCGTAACATTTTTCAAACTTTCTGATGGGAGAGGAAAAGCGAGAGAGAGAGAACGGAGCTGGAATCTCTTCAACGAAATGACGGAGTGATTTGTGAGTCGGTAAATATTCCGTGTCATTTTCTCACAATAAAAAATGTTACGGTCATTTGAAATTTTCGGAAGGAATCTTTTGCATGATTACCAAGGTCCTCTAACCTTAAGGAAGCCAAAGGTATCATCTTCGTCTTTACAACAAAATCAGCAGTTTGAAAATCCTATGACTGATTACAGTGATCTTAAGGGTAACATATTTTGTCTGTACGTCAAAATCAGGTGCTTGAAAATCCTATGACTGATAATGATGATCTGAAGAGTAACATATAAACGTCTGCACGTCCAAATCAGCTGTTTGGAAACCCTACAACCGATTATCATGATCTTAAGAGTAACATATAAACGTCTGTACGTCAAAATCAGCTGTCTGGAAATCCCACAACCGTCCTGACGATCTATATAGCAAGAAGAATGAAAAATTTTTAAAGAATAATGAGATATGAGCTTTTGAGAATTTCACTTTCAAAATCCTCCTAAATTAGCATTTATTTGTTTATGCATTAAACAGTAATAGAGAAGCAACAGAGTACTATTTGATATATTAAAAGAGGCCTCAATTTCAATTGGAATGAGCTAGTTACCCAATGCTCTCTTCCCATATTTTATGGAGATAATTTTTTGAGCAGCTGAATAATACCTCATCAGTCACACATGGGACACACACATATATATGTATGTATATATACCAATATATATATATATAGATATAAAAATTATATATATATATATATATATAACTAGGTAAAAATTCAACTACGGGGTTTTAAAATAGCCTTACAAACCTCCTTTATACTTGACAGCAACAATAACACTACAAAAAAGATATTCAAATAATTTCTAAGTCCAAGGAACAAAGATTATGTATCTAGGCAATGAAAATAAAATATCTTCCTTATCATATTTAAACAAAACAGTAAGTACAGCAACAGTAAAAAATATACTAAACATACCTTACCAGTAAACAGGGAATCGAAGTCTGACTTACCTGTAAAAGAAAAAAGCATAGTTATTAAAACTGATTATAATCATTTGACACCTAAGCTACACTTGCAAAGAATAACTGAAAGGGTTAAAAATATGTCACATATCGAAATAATTAAGTGACCTAAGAGTACAAAAAATATCAAATATTACTTACAATCACCATATACAGCGCCTCATTTATCATTGCATGCAACAGCTGACAAAATATTCATTATATCTAAGCCAAAATTGCATGCTCTCTCTCTCTCTCTCTCTCTCTCTCTCTCTCTCTCTCTCTCTCTCTCTCTCTCTCTCTCTCTCTCTATATATATATATATATATATATATATATATATATATATATATATATATATAAATGTATTATATATACATGTGTATATATATATATATATATATATATATATATATATATATATATATATATATATATATATATATATATATATATGCAGGATATGTGTGTGTTTGTATTCATGTTTATATGTGTGTGTATTTTACAATGTATGCCTGTATGTATAAACGTATTAATCTCGTAATAATTCAATAACTTTTGAGCTTGTGATTCTGAACTTACTCTCATCCTTGTACGTTAACAATATAAAAAAATAAAAAAACCACCTTATCGTCACAAGCTCACAACCTTCACCTTCCCCATCACCTTTTAATAATCCAGCATAGGTGAACAACGGCCCCTCCCCCTCCTCTCCCCCTCCCCTCTCTCCCCTACCTTCGAGAGTCGACATTCTGACAAGCAGAGTGAATCTGTACAGCTTGTTACATCCTACCAATATATCAAAATTGAAAGCGCAGGCAAACGCATAAAGGGGCTTGCATGCAATAGGTATGGAGATTGTGCACAGGTTAAAGATTATGCAACAGATGTGTGCACATATGTAAGTGAGATGTGTACCATAGTTTTTCATACAGCAAAGATACCATTTGAATTAGATACCATTGTGAAAATAAATAAATACGTAAATATATACCATGGTTGTTCATAAAACAAAGGTGCGATGTGAATTAGATACCATTATAAAAATACACAAATAAATGAATAAATATACGAGTATATAAATAAATAAATTATCAGGTAAACACATAAATAAATAAATTAATTTACTGATAAAAACATATACCATTGTTGTTCATACAACAAGGGTCAGATATGAATTCGAGCCCATTATAAAATTAAATAAAAACAAATAAATGAATGAAAATAGTTTTCCAACATACATCATGGTTATTTATGAAACAAAGGCACGATATGAATTCGATCCATTACAAAAATAGTTGAATATATAAGTAACTATATGAATATATAAAAAATAAATGATCAGATAGATACATATATCAATAACAGATAAATAAATAAATGAATAAAAATAGTTTTGCAGCATAAATTTCAACTTCATAAGAAAAAACCTACGGCAAAATTCTCACCGATTTGATTTACACTTTTTATCACTTTTTACATATGCCTTTTCTTGTATGAAAGACACGTGGCGTTTCTTTTCAAAGAAACAATCAAATAAATAAACAAATATAGTTTTGCAACGAAAATTTCAACTCCAAAAGAAAATAGTTACAACAAAATTTTTACCAATTTGATTTACAAATTTTTTCCAGTTTACAAATGCTTCTTTCGTATCAAAGAGACAAGTCGTACCTTTTTTTACAACAGCAAGCACTGAATTCACTGTCTTTCACATTAAACAAGAGGCAATATTCTCTTCTGCATGATAAATAAAGATGTGAGAGACATAATCCACGCTTAACATTTGACCTGAATGTGGAGCGATAATCTTTGTGTAGGTTGGACATTCTGCAAAGCAGAGATACTTGAAAATCACAATGAAATAAATATCATCACAGACACATTATGATAATGAGGTTATGAAGAAAGAAGAATATTTTAAGAATTGATATCTGTGGAAAAAATATTAACTGTTATCAAGGTTAAGTACACACAAATATGATGATTAAAAATTATTTTAAGAATAAATGAAATAAACTACAGGCAAACAAGAATAGCAACATTCCAAAAATATGACGAACTATAAATGGGTTTTGAAAATAAAAATAGATAAACTTAACAAAAGGCAAACCAGCACAGCAACATTCCAAAAACATGATTTATAAATGATTTTAAAAGCAACTTAAATCAACAACAGGCAAACAAGCACAGCGATTTTCAGCGAACATTTAACAAACACTAAATTCAACTCAAAACTTATTCAGCCGCTGCACGTCAAATCTGTGGCCCCTATTATCATCAAAGTCGAAAGGAACAATTCAGGAATAGTTGATAGCGAAGTCTGCAACATTTAACGAGTTGAACAGAGGATGTGTTTACCATTTTCCTTCCTGTACAAATAGCGAAGCATGATGCTGGTCGAGTCAACAACACTATACTGCTGGTAGAGTCCCAAATGGCATTACAGTGTAATTCTGTCTGTTATTATGAACTTCCGATAATCAGATCAGTGGCCTGGTAAAACTATTTTAATAATAATAATAATAATAATAATAATAATAATAATAATAATAATAATAATAATAATAATAAATGTCTTCGTTTGGTAAAATAGCAAATCTTGTTCTTATTTTGTTTCAAACCAAGAAAAAGGAAACGTCTGCTAAAACTGTTTTCATAATAATAATAATAATAATAATAATAATAATAATAATAATAATAATAATAATAATAATAATAATAGTCTTCGTTTGGTAAAATAGCAAATCTTTTTCATCTTTTGTCATCAACCAAATAAAGGGAAAGTGAATTAAATAAATCACTCAATGAATGTATCTATGAATTTCTGTATGAATATAATTGATACATAAAATTTAGACCAAAGGCCAAGCGCTGGGACCTATGAGGTCATTCAGCATTGAATACGTTGTTGAAACAATTGTTAGGAGAGGGTTGAGGTAAGTTATGTGGAAGAAAGAGAATATGAACGGAGGCACAGTAAAACGAATGAAAGGGGGTTGCAGCTAGGAGCCAAAGGAAGGACGCTGCAAAGAACCTCAAGTAACGCCTACAGTGCACCGCGTGAGAGGCACTGACTGCACTACACAGTGTTCTTGTGAATGGGGATTATCTTTTCACTGAAGTAATAGGTACAGTCGGGCATTAAATGAAGCATTTTATTACTTTTTGTTCTTGATTTTTCTTGTTTTTCCCCGTTTTCCTTTTTCCTTGTTTTTTCTTACTTTTCTTGCTTTTCCTTGATTTTTCTTGTTTTTCTTGCTTTTCCTTGTTTTTCCTTTTTCTTTGTTCGTTCTTGTTTTTCTTGATTTATTGTTTTTCTTCTTTTTCCTTGTTTTTCCTTTTTCTTTGTTTTTCTTGTTTTTCCTTGTTTTCTCTGGTATTTTCCTTGTTTTCTTGCTTTTCATTGTCCGTTTCCTGTTTTTTCCTTTTTTTGTTTTTTCCTTGTTTTTCTTGCTTTTTCGTTTTTCCTTGTTTTCTCCCTGTTTTTTCCTCCTTTTCCTTGTATTTTTCTCTTTTCCCTTTTTCTGTTCGCTCGCCATCATCATAATTAACTCTTTTGCAATAAGTGTCGCAGAGACAAACGTCTCTTGGGAAATTGCTACGTGACGCACTGTTTTTGTCGCTTATGTCAAACTCAGCCCGCATCACCCAACATTCAGTCAGCAATAATAGGAACTCTCTCTCTCTCTCTCTCTCTCTATCTCTCTCTCTCTCTCTCTCTCTCTCTCTCTCTCTCTCTCTCTCTCTCTCTCTCTCTCTCTCTATCTCTCTCTCAAGAGACGGTAACTTTTCAGCTTCACTGAGATTTATTAAGTTATCATCATCGTCAAATCTTCAGACAAATCATGCTGGTAATTAAAAAGATTAATCTCTCTCTCTTTCTCTCTCTTGATCTTAATCAGACCTTAATTGTCATGTAAGTACATATCAGAATTGCATAAAAGTTTTATCTTTACATATGTACCTTAAACAAAAGCCCAATCAGAGAGAGAGAGAGAGAGAGAGAGAGAGAGAGAGAGAGAGAGAGAGAGAGAGAGAGAGAGAGACTATCCATTTTCATATTGAGAGAAATACCGTTAGGTGTGAAACACTATAAATCATTTAGTAACAAAATCCGAACTTTACCATTCACACACAAGCACACACACACAGAAACTAGGAGAGAGAGAGAGAGAGAGAGAGAGAGAGAGAGAGAGAGAGAGAGAGAGAGAGAGAGAGAGAGAGACTATCCACCTCTATAATGAGAGAAATACCGTCAGGGGTCCTGACACAGAGTATATAAATCATTTAGTATCCAAATCCCACCAACAACTTTACCACAGAGGCAATTAAGGGAACCGCCCCACTGGCAAAGTAGCTAATTAAGCCATGTTGAAAACAACTGCTATTCCAATATGACGGACTTAATTGCTCTGCGATCTGTTTTAAATGACGCGAGGAATATCTTTTTTTTATATCGCTCGGGAAAAGAACTTTCTCCATTGAGTATGGAACTCTTTTTTATAATGAACCTGTATGAATGAATGGACTTGGATTGATACGAAGGGTTACAGACAGTGACACTATGAATAATGGTCTTAGGTTCATGCAAAGGGTTACCAAGGGTGAAACTATTTCATGCAAAAGGTTACCAACAGTGAAACTATTTCATACAAAGGGTTAAAAAGGGTGAAACTATTTCATGCAAAAGGTTACAAACAGTGAAAACATTTCATGCAAAAGGTTACAAACAGTGTAACTATTTCATGCGAAATGTTAAACAGAGTGAAACTATTTCATACAAAAGGTTACAAACAGGGAAACTGTTTCATGCGAAAGGTTACAAACAGTGAAATTGTTTCATGCAAAGGGTTACCAACAGTGAAACTATTTCATGCAAAGGGTTAAAAAGAGCGAAACTATTTCATGCAAAAGGTTAAAACAGTGAAACTATTTCATGCAAAGGGTTACAAACAGTGCAACTATGAATGAATGGCCTTATATTCATGTAAAGGGTTACAAACAATGAAACTATGAATGAATGACCTTAGATTTATGCAAAGGGTTACAAACAGTGAAACTATTTAATGAAAAGGGTTACAAACAGTGTAACTATGAATGAATGGCCTTAGATTCATGCAAATGGTTACCAACAGCGAAACTTAAGAAATGAATGGCCTTAAATGCATGCAAAGGGTTGCAAAACAGTGCAACTAAGAATGAATGACCTCAGACTCATGCAAAGGGTTATAAACAGTGAAACTATTGTAATAAAAGAAGTGATAAAAATTAATATCTGATAAGAATCATAGTCAATTTAGGAGTAATTACATAAAAGAACAAGTAAAAAATGCGCCGAAGTTTCTTCGGCGCAATCGAGTTTTCTGTACATCGTATAAGCAAGGCCACCGAAAATAAACCTATATTTCGGTGGTCTCAGTATAATGCTGTATGAGCCGCGTTCCATGAAACTTTAACCACGGCCTGGTTGTGGCCTATCCTATATCGTTACCAGAAGCCGTAATCTTAAATAAAATACAAGCTACTGAGGCTAGACGGCTGCAATTTGGTATGTTTGATGACTGGAGGGTGCATGATCAACATATTTTTGCGGCCCTCTAGCCTCAGTAGTTTTTAAGATCTGAGGGCGGACAGAAAAAGTGCGGACGGACAAAGCCGGCACAACAGTTTTCTTTTCAGAAAAGTAAAAACTCGAGATTCGAGACTTGCAAATGATGGCCTGACAATAATAAAGATTAAATCCCCTAAAAAAATAAATGATACAGAATAAATGATGAATAAAGAATAAAAAATAGAGAATGAATCTCCTCGAATCACAGACAGGAACCATGTAATGGCTTCCAGGTTGAGATTATCAGTTGGCTTCCACGATTCCGTGCAACTTTTGACGTAACGTCGATATTAAGAACCTCGTTCAGAAGAGATTAATTGTAGTGAAAGATTCACTATGCTTATCATGGTGCGTCTCTATGAAAGAACGGTGCCTTGAAAGTTATGGTCAAGACTGGAATAATTGTATGAATGATTTGGTATAATTAAAAGTAGGCTGGAATAGTTTAAAAGTGGCTTATGTATGTGCATGTGTGAGAGTATTTTGTTTAAATACATCCATACACAATAAAAACTATTTATAAAACTATTATTTTTATTATTACCATTAAACAGAAGACGAACCCTAGTCATATAATAGATGATGAACCCTTGAAATTCAAGCTTCCAAAGAACATGGTATTATTATTATTATTATTATTATTATTATTATTATTATTATTATTATTATTATTATTATTATTATTATTATTATTATTATTATTATTATTATTATTATTATTATTATTATTATTATTATTCAGAAGATGAACCATATTCATATGGAACAAGCCCACCACAGGGGCCACTGACTTGAAATTCAAGCTTCCAAAGAATTCTATATTCACTTGAAAGAATTAACAAAAGGTAATAGAAAATACAGAAAGATGCGATCAGTCATTAGAAAAAAAATATTTAAAAATTAATAAACATATAAATGAAAATGTAAGTACAATTATTACAATACAGGGAGAATTGTTCTACGGTAGTCATGAATTGCATCTTCGCTTGAACTTTTGAGGTATATGGATGAAGAATGACAATAGTGTTTGAAAATGTTTGTATACGGTTATGTACAGTACATGTACAGTATGCTGCACAATTATTTTACTATCAAGGGTCAAGGTTTTTAAAAAATTTACTATATAAAAATCTCACATTATCAAGGGACAAGACTTTTAAAACAATCCCTATATGCAAATTGCCATGACTTTATTTTGTTCATGGACAAATGCTATTTACTCTGTACTATGATTCAACTCAGCCTTGTTCCAGCAATGCCAACGTCCTGGGACGCCTCCTATGAAAATTCCAACCCCATTTGGAATTCCGAGTTCCTTGGAATATCACAAGAAACGAAGCGCAGTGGCCAGCAGCATGGGGGGTGGGGTAGGGGCCCCCCCGAAATTCCTGTACTGCTCAGACGTATATGTCAAAATGCGTGTCAAGTCTGCCGTTATTTACATCCCTGGCTGTTTGTCAAAAAGTATAACAAATTCTCCTGGAGAATGTCTTACAAAAGGAAAGGACGAACCCCGGGGAATCTCTCTCTCTCTCTCTCTCTCTCTCTCTCTCTCTCTCTCTCTCTCTCTCTCTCTCTCTCTCTCTCTCTCTCTTTTCCAGCATGCATATTCGTCAACTTCTGCATTCTTTTTGTGAACGGACTTGCATCAGGAATTTGCTTGGGGGTGGCGGGGGTGAGTTTGTGAAAGAAAAATACAGTGTGTGTTGATGTGTATATATATATGTATATATATACATATATATATATATATATATATATATATATATAATATATAACATATATATGTTATATATATATATATACATACACATACATATATATGTATATATATACATACATACATACATACACATATGTGTACAGTATATATATACATTACATATATATACATATATACACAAAAGCAAATTAAAAGTTTATTTTATTGTTTTGAGACAGCTTTTATTTTGTTGTTTTGAGACGGAAGTCGATGGACATGAAAATATATAAATTAAATATTTTCATTTGAAATCATCCCCCAACGTTCTCCCGAAATTTACTAAACACAGAGAATGTGTCAACGAAACTGATCAAGTGAATATCAGTGACATTGTTCTATTTTCTAAGAGTAAAAGATCTAAAAAGCAGAAAAGTCCAAGACACCTAGCTACCGATCATACCCTCCCAAGGCGGCAACGGATACTGAAGACACAGCTACAGACCAAACCCTCTCAAGGCAGCAACGGATATCCTACAGACCCACCTACCGATACTCGTGGAAAGTTTTAAATTATTACACACAATTTGCCATAACAAAGTTTATGATTATCGTAATGGAGACGCATCGCTGACGGAAGCAAATAGAGAGAGAAAGAAAAAAAAAACAAAGAGACAAACGTATTCCGTGACACTTGCGAACCTAATCGGCCAAATGGACAGGTAACGGAGGTAAACAAGACCATCATTTAATTTCCAAACGGGAATGAGTGCTTTTCGGAGGAACATTCCAAACGGGAATTGGTAAAAAAAAATGCGTAAAAAAAATAGAGGTCATTTCGTTGCAGTCACACGTAATGAAAAGCAAAAAGAAAAAAAAGAATAAAAGGAAATAAAAAAAGTAAATATTGATAAGCCAAAAAAAAAATAGGGCGGAAAAAAATGAAGCAAATATTAAAAAAAAAAGCCACTTTTCGACCGGGCTGGAAAATGTTCACAGATTGTTGGAACAAAGTGGTGCGTGTGTTTCCGCCAAATTTCAATCAACAATGCGAACTTGTTCGGCTCTTAACTTTCACTACGGAAATATATTTCCACATATTCCCAAATATTTCGAAATACCGCTAAAAAAGTGGGTCGAGCTGTGCAGTAAATAAAAAGTACAAATTCTGAATTAAAGCTGGAATATCATAGAAAATGGGAATATCGTGATAATTAAAACCTAAATTATGAACATTCCCTCAATTTTGGAAATTTTGAAGAGTAACCTTGCAAATATTCTAAAAAGTATTTCATAATGTTTCCGCTAAAAAAGTGGGTCGAGTAATGTAATAAATAAAAAAAAGTCTAAATCAAAATGGGAATAAGAGGAAAAATATTAATACCCCACTGTAACTAATTCCTTATAATCAAAATCAAGTCACCTAAATTATGATTATTCCTTCAGTTTGGAAAATCCTAAAAGAAATGGCCTTGCAAATGTTCTAAATTTTGGAAGGATACGCCTTGCAATATGTTCTATGGTCATAAAATGAATAAATGGTGTTCTGGAGTGATATCTCTATAATTATCATCATCACCACTTTTGCCAAGAAGTAGAGAGAGAGAGAGAGAGAGAGAGAGAGAGAGAGAGAGAGAGAGAGAGAGAGAGAGAGAGAGAGAGAGTATCGATGTCTTTTGTCACATTATAATTTTTTTCCGATAATTCAGACGTCCAATTGACAGACATCAAATGGATTAATAATTTCTAATAGGAAGAATAAAATAGTTGAGCCGCTTAATATTTCAAATTTTCTTCATTCTCTCTCTCTCTCTCTCTCTCTCTCTCTCTCTCTCTCTCTCTCTTTCTCTCTCTCTCTCTCTCTCTCTTCCCACTTCAGAAACTCGATTCTGGGTATAGTATACCAGTTTAAGTATTTGCTATAGAAACCAATTATCTATAAATGTGATCTTTTTTTAGAATTTGATAGTTTACTAAAACTCAAAAAGTTTTATAGACATGGATACGAATTTTGGCCAGTTTTACCTCACGAACTCTTTGTTGTGTTTCCATTGAGAGATTTTCATTTTCATTTCGTGATGAATGCGCTTTTAAACTAATCTTGTATCCCACACTAGACAATTATAATTATATATATGTAATGTATATATATATATATATATTTCTATCTGTCTATCTATCTCTATATTTAATTCAGAACAGGTATTTGTTTAAGTTTCTCTCTGTGTGGCCTCCATATGCCTGTACCACAGCCTGCATTCTTGAGGGGTATGATTTCAGCAAATCGCAAAAAAGCTGAGACTCAAACTCCATTTCCCTGAGCACTTCGATCACCTCTCTTTGCAGGTCGTCGAGGCCTGATATACCATCACAGATCACTGTGCACACTTCAACACGATCCTTTAAGATACTACCAATGTTTTCACACACATTAAGGTCAGGGGAGCTACCTGGAAATTCACTTGACGAGAAGAAATCGATACCACGGTTTCGAAGCAGCTCCTGTGTCTGAAGAGCCTTGAAACATGGTGCCTTATGCAAAAATATGACCTCTTCAACAGATAACACATTTTCAGGATCTTTGAAGAAAGGAAATACTCCACCAGTAAGCACAGTTTCTCTGAAGTATTCACCATTCCATGACTGTCCTTTTTCTTTGATGATCCACATTAACTGTTTGGCTGTGAAACAGAGAAAAATTCCCAAACATTCAAGAAATTTCAAGACTTGGCAATAGCGCATGTCATCGCTGATATCATCCAACTTTGCAGCCCAAATGATGTCATTTTTATGATTTGGCTTCCTGACAGTGTAAATGAAGAATTCATCTGATGCGGCAACATGGAGAAAGTCAGCTTCATCCCAATCTTTAAGAAATGAACCACAAAACCATGCATGGTCTTCTCTCTGTTGCTGAGTGATGTTGGGCTTGCTGATAGCATGAAATGGCTTGTTACCAGATTTTTTCAACTCACGATATACAGCACTATAACTTCTCTTCTTTCCCCCTTTTTGTCTCTAGTTCAAGCGCCAATTTACGTAACGACTTTCTTGGTCTACCCACTGCCTCAGCTAAGATGTCTTTTGACTCCTGAGAAAGGACTTCAGGCCTTCCAAGATTTTCATTCTTTTCGCGATGACAGTCATAAGAATTTTTGTTCCAGTTTCTTTTAACAAATGATTAATCTCTTTTAACGTATTTAGCTATCCAGGAACGTGAAATGAAGGATGCGCCAGAATCCCTGGCCTATCTGAAGGTTATAGCCCGGATTCGGTCAACTCATCTGATTTCCTCTGAGTCGTTAGCCATGGCTGTACCTAACTCCGTCACTCAGTCTGAAAATACAAGAAATGTAAAATGGAAAATAGCTTAGTAGAAACTTAAAATAATGTACTTGGAGATAGGCTATAGCAGAAAACTTCATAACTTTTCATTTGTTCTGTGGAGGGAGGGGCTCTAATTTAGAAACACCTGGCATATACATACATACATACATACATACATACATACATACATATATATATATATATATATATATATATATATATATATATATATATATATATATATATATATATATATATATATATATATATATATATATATATATATATATATATATATATATATATATATATATATATATATATATATATATATATATATATATATATATATATATATATATATATATATATATATATATATATATATATATTTATACACCATTGCACTAAAAATCTTAAAATGATAAAAACACAAAAAATTGTTGTGAGGTTACGTTATAACAAAAATCTAGAGAGAAAACAATGAATACGAAACAAGACGGCAAAAGTTTAATTAAACTATGAAATATGAAACTAGGAAATTCTAACGAAATCATTGAAAGTAAATATACAGTATATCATGAAACTGACACTGCGGGCATCAGGTTACGAAATTAATTAAACCACCCAAAGCCAATGCACCCAAGCGCACACACACACACACACACACACACACGCACACGCACACACTCAGGCTTCCCGTGTCCGTCACTTTTATAAGTCTTCCCAAACTCCTTCTTCAAATATTTGAGAATTGCATCCTTTTTCTTTTCATCTTAACATCCGTCATTGCGAAAAAGTTCACAATGTTTTGATAAATACTTCCAAGTATACAGTAACATATTTAAATTTATATATATATATATATATATATATATATATATATATATATATATATATATATATATATATATATATATATATATATATGTGTGTGTGTATGTGTGTATATATATATATATACATATATATACATATACATACATACATATATATATATATATATATATATATATATATATATATATATATATATATATATATATATATGTGTGTGTGTGTGTGTGTGTGTGTGTGTGCAGTGTTTCTGTGTTTCTGAATGTGTGTGTGTGTGCATAATAATATAAATACAAATCACAGTAAGTAAAAATTTTCCTTCTCTCAATACAAAAATACACCTTTATATTTTTCCCGTTCCCAAGACAGCTCTGGAAAGGGAATCAAGGGTATTGATGGCTCAGAGAAAGAGCAGATTCTTTGAAGAGTTCAATAATTTCAAAACGAAAAAAAAAGAATAGAGAAAAAAAAAAAAATCCACTGGAAGGAATTTTCCTCCAATATGAAGTCTTGTTGAAAGTCACTCAAAATGCTAACAGCCATGAACGGAATTTCAGCCAGCATTCCTCCCCGACATTTCCGAGAGAGAGAGAGAGAGAGAGAGAGAGAGAGAGAGAGAGAGAGAGAGAGAGAGGTTTCTTAAACGTAGGACGGAAGAACGTGCGACAATGCACTGAAGATTTGTGAAAGATGTGGTCAGTTTCAGAGAGAGAGAGAGAGAGAGAGAGAGAGAGAGAGAGAGAGAGAGAGAGAGAGAGAGAGAGAGAGGTGATTATTTTCAAAACAAAGACGTACAAGGGAAGAGTTACAACTTGACTCTGACAAGTGTCACCGAAAAACATCTTATTTGTCATAGAAAAGATATAAATCTTCGCATTTAACTAGGATTCACATAATCACATCACAGACACATAAATATATCATCTTTATCTTTTACTGGAAAGGAAAACCAAACCAGTATCTTTCAAAATATTATTCAATTTACCACAACTGCTGATACACTAAGCTGAAATGACATCTGAATTAATGGCGGATTAATGATATAAAATAAATAATATTTATTAGCTTAAAAATTTTTAATTCATTTCTACAGAAACATTTAACGTCAAAGTCATAATCGATACTCAAACGTGCTACAGACAGGCGCAGAATCTCGACCAAATCTGCATACAGAAAGACAGTATGTATGCGCAAACACACGTATCTCTC
>NC_089790.1:16175000-16182500 GCF_040412425.1 Macrobrachium rosenbergii
AATATCATTGCCCTCTCCTACATCAACAGCAGCAAAGCGCTCAAAGTTAATAGGGTTATATAGGGGCTTGTGTCCAGATACTCGTAGCTTGATAGCTTTGAGTCACTTTGAGATATTCACATTTTTTATATATATGGAGAGAGAGAGAGAGAGAGAGAGAGAGAGAGAGAGAGAGAGAGTATTTTACTTACGAATACACATACGAACACGTCGCTCGCGCTTGCAGAAAAACACACACTTTACAAATTTCCGAACTCGAGTCGCACACACATTTTCCTCTCTCTCTCTCTCTCTCTCTCTCTCTCTCCATCATCTGTGTTCTTTCCTCATCTCTCAGAGGGAAAGTTTCCGTCGTGTCACCCCAAACAAATGGACAACGGTGACAAACTTCAGGAAAAAGGAAAACGCCTTCGACAGGGACAAAGAAGCAAAAAAATAAATAAACAAAAATAAACAAGAAACAAAAATAAACAAAACACAAAAAAATAGTGAATGAGAAAGCGGAATAGTGTCGAATAGCAGCAAGTCACAATATCCCTGGCGAGGCAACGCCTTCAGAGTAAAGGGATCTCTCTCTCTCTCTCTCTCTCTCTCTCTCTCTCTCTCTCTCTCTCTCTCTCTCTCTCTCTCTCTCTCTCTCTATGTATGATGTTTGTTAGAATTTTTTCTAGTTCAAAAGATCGCTTGCCCGAAACTCAGAGATGCCAGATTTAAATCCAAACATGAAAGCAGTGGCAAGGCGATGCAGATTTGACATTTGACAAAATTTGATACCTGACAAAATTTGGCACTTGATAAAATTTGACATTTGACAACATTTGACATTTAACAAATTTGACAAAATATGAGATATGACAAGAAATTTGATACCTGACAAGAAATTTGAAGTTTGACAACAAGTGACCTTTAAAAAATTTGACAACATATGAGATATGACAAGAAATTTGATAACGGACAAAAAATTTGACATTCGACAAAATTTATCATTTGGCAAAATTTGACATCTAACAACAGCTGACAACATTTGACATTTAACAAATCTGACAAGATAGGAGATATGACAAGAAATTTGATAATTGACAAGAAATTTTACATTTGTCAAAATATATAATTTGAGAAAATTTGACACTTGACAAAATTTTACATCTGACAACTTTTGACATTTTACGAAATTTGACATTTGACAAAATCTGACATCCGATAAAATTTGACAGAATTTTAAAATACGAAACGGGAAAAAAAGAAAGAGAAATTAGAAAGAAGGAAACGAAAGTAAAATTGCCACAAGATTTTGGTGATTTCAGACTTTGTTGCACAACAGGGGAAAGAATTCTGTAAAGATTTAAAGTCTCACGAAAAATAAAAACTCCCCCAAAACTAGTAAAGGATTTAAGAGGAAAAAAAAAGTCTTCCGTGCCAAACAGTTGCAAGTTGCAAGGGAAAATGCTCAACTAAAATGGTGTCAGGTTGAAACAAATAATTGTGAATATATATATATATATATATATATATATATATATATATATATATATATATATATATATATATATATATATATATATATATATATATATATATATATACATATACATGCATACATGCATATTATATATAAATAGATAGATAGATAGATATACTATATATTATGTATATAATATATATATGTATATATATTCATATATATATATATAGACAAAATACCACAAAATTTCCCTAACTTCCCATACTAAAATAAAAGCTTTTGAAGATCATTTCAGTTGTAAAAAAAAAAAAAAAAAGAAATTTAGCGTTTTCTTTGAATGCAAAAGTAAAAAAAAGAAGAATTATTTTTATTGCGTCTCTGGCTTTCCGTATCTAGCCTACCTTGACCTAAGCCGCCCAGATATTAAAACGCCCAAAGTCGGTTGGGGAAATACATTGCAAATGTAGTGGGGGAGACGTCCAGGAAAGCAGCGAAATTGGGCGGAATGGCGCCCCGGGCCAAATTCATGGGGTCTCCTTGCCTAATTAAGTGGTCTTGGGCAAAAGTGATAAGGGGTTCTTGATCGTTATTTTGCCCCCAAGGCTAAAACAAGGTTCTTTAGGGAAAGGCGGGAAGGGGGGAGGAGGCCTGCGTGACCTGGTCTGGCTTGGTCAGGCGTTATGTTGTCGTTTTCCTCTCTCTCTCTCTCTCTCTCTCTCTCTCTCTCTCTCTCTCTCTCTCTCTCTCTCTCTCTCTCTCTCTCTCTCTCTTTGTGGTGTGCGTATATGCTGTACATCAAATTCACAATCTGGTTTTACACACAAACACCCACCCACTCACACACAGACACACATATATGTGCATATGTATATATATACATATAAATATATATACAAATATATATATATATATATATATATATATATATATATATATATATATATCTACATCTACATTATGTATATATATATATATATATATATATATATATATATAATATATAAATTCAGAACTACCATCACACACAAAACTAATACTCATGAGCGTACATCCAAATAGCAAGCATTAGAAAGTATTCTATATCCGATATCGCATTCCGAAGAAATACCTGCATATATGAATGCAGATTCTTCCTCAAACGTCAGGGACGGGGAGGCGGGGAAGGGAATAGGAGCAAAGCAACTCAGGATTGGTACACATCCTTTGAACTCCGTACTTGCACACACACACGCCCTCTGTATAATCCTACAGTCCCTTTGAGTAGTCAGAGAGGCGTAGGTACATTCCCTGTAGGAGTCCTTCCCCCTGTAGCTGAGGTTTGCTCACTACAGAAATCTTTCCCTCTATTACAGTAGCAGAGGTTTGCCCTCTGCAGAAGTTCTCGCCTCTGTCAGCGCAGCAACAACACGCTGGTAGTTATTACAGGCTGTTATTACAAGTTGTTATTTCCAGACTGGGTAGATACGCAGTAAGGTAAATGTTCGGAAATTCGAGTAATATTAGGCACGGGGAATAATACCAACGGTTGTAAGATCCTAAGTTAGGCTCAATTCTCGCAAGACTACTCAAAGGTTTGTTTGCGGGGCTTACTGAATATTGACAAGATATCCTTAGAATGGGAAATGTCTTAAAGTGATGTTTATGAAATGCTCTATAAAATGGTAATGTGAAACACTTCGTACCAGTACATCTTATGGCCTGTTAACAACAGATGCCGTTAAAGTTATTATCAATTCAGAGTAAAGTTAAGTGTGGCTAGTAAATGGTTATAATAACTAGTTTCTTTTCAGTTCCATATGACCCAGAAATAATGCTAACTTCCATCTTGCACTTAAAATGTAATATACAAAAAAAAAAAAAAAAATGAATTGATTTGTTTGGGCTTTGGATGACTAATTCATTGATAATGATTTAAAATCCTGTTATCTGAATTGTTTCAGCATCTCTGGAATGAATTCAAGAACAGTAACAAGGCCCTTCTAGAAAAGTAACAAATTCTTTTAGAAAAGTAGCAGACGAAATCTATCGATAATCATAACTGACACTCTGGTATTCACCTATGAATCAAGAAAGTCCTACAATCAAAAGTTCCTATCATCCTTCTTCAAGAGGATTATCTCTAGAATTCCTTCTAGGAAAGTAACAAATCCTTCTAGAAAAGTAACAAACTTGTCCTATTAGTAATCAAAACTGACATTCTGGTATTTATCTATAAACAAAGAAATTCCTGGAGTAGGCAGTTCCTATGATGGTTCTTAAAGGATGATCGTCTCTAGAATTCCTTCTAGGAAGGTAAACAAATGAATCCTACCAGTAATCAAAACAGACACACACTCAAGGAAGTCCTACAACAAACAGTTCCTACCATCCTTCTCAAGGATAATCATAATCTCCAACGGTAAGTGAGTCGTCACCCGCATGCACTGTCTGTAGGTCTGTCTGTGCAAGAAAGTATCTCGTTGTTGCCTTCAAACCAATAATACTCTTGAAGCGATCTCGAGGCCAACGCTAATATTGTCTTTGTTCAACGATCCTTGTAATTACCGTTCGCTGATACGTTTACCCAGCAGCCGCTGCGGTCTTTCAGAGCTTGGGCATTAAGTTCGAGAAAATGGGCAGAGATTTGTTAAGGTAAATGGGTCGACAATTTAGTATATTACACACGGGGAATATACACACACAAACAAAAGATCACAAGTTAGGCACACACACACACAAGACTATCAATAGGTTTGTTTATATATATATATATATATATATATATATATATATATATATATAGAATATATAATATAATATAATTTCTGATTTACATCGGGGTCAGAACCAAATTCTTTCAATGAAAGGTCAAGGCGCTAACAACTGACCCACACAGTACATCGCCCTGGCCCTTCATTTGAGAGACTGGGGTTCGATCCCAAAGGTTATCAGATGTCATTTCTGAAAAAAAAGGAGCTCATGGTCTGTTTAGTCCATATATATATATATGGTATATATATATATATATATATTTATAGTTATATATATATATAAATATATATATATATATATATATATATAAATATATATATATATATAATAGTATATGAATGTCTTTTCCTGTAATACTACAGTGTAATATGAAAATAAGAAGGCCCATAAAACACTATTTAAACATTGAAACCATGATTTCAAAACTTGTTTCTGTGCCCTGTTCACTGGTAGAATATGGACAGGTGGAAAGTTACAATGATATTCAAAAACATGAAGGTGTGCCCTTGGGCCTCCGATGTTAACAGGTTCGTTTTTAGAAGGAGGAGATTGACCAAATTCCTAGTGGTTTTTGGCCTCATTAGCTCCCGTTTGGCGATGGATCTGGCGGTATGTTTCTTGGGTCATCTTCTTCAAAAGGTTCCTAGGATTAAGGTGTCAATGGCGTCCGATTTCCAATGTCCTCCTGACAGGTTCATATTGTTGGTTTGATTGATGAAGCAGATTCCAGCATCAAATTTTTGTACGGACAGCTAAGTAACAAACCAACTCCCTACTCCAGTTAATCAAATGCCCTGACATTCTAATATGTAGGAAAACAAAGAACTCTCGAAGCGTAACGTACTGATCTTTTTGTGCTCTGTTATTCTTTAAAGGATGATCGATCTACCTGTCTCGCCTTCATAAATGTAAACAAATGAACGGTATCTTGTAAACTCCGGCTTTTCCCTTTTGTTATTTAAGTATACGTTAACGAGCGAACTCCCGATGGATTTGGGATAATGGAAAATGAAAGATTATCAGAACTGAGTTGCTCGGTGGCCTTTTGGATGTTTTCATCGTATGGAAGCTTTATTTTGTTGTTGAAATCTATTTGTCTGTTGTGAGTGGGACCTCTCAGTATATTTTATTTGCTTTATTAATAGCCCTCTCGATAATGTGTGGTGGATAGAGCAGTTGCGTTAGGTGTTGGCGGATCGTGTTAAATTCTTGATCCAGGTACTCATTTGAACATATCCTAAGTCCTCTGAGGAATAGGTTGCACCCTACCATGATTTTTACGGAGACGTCGTGGGCTTAAGAAATGAAGTAGGAGACAAAGGTGGGTTTTCTATATACTGTAAATGCATACCTGTTCTGTTTTTCTGATGGGTCGTACATCTAGGAACGGCAGTTTTCCGTCCTTTTCCCATTCTGTTTTAAATTTTATGGTCGGAAACGAATTTAATTAAAAATTCCTTAAAGTCCCCAGCTATTGTCCCAGAAAGTAAAGATATCATCTACGTATCTAAGCCAGATCATGTTATGGGGTTTGATAGACGACAAAAGTTCTGTTTCGAAATATTCCATGTACAAGTTTGCTAGAAGGGGTGATAGGGGACTTCCATGCACAAGCCAAATTTTTGTTTGTAAAATTACCATTGAAAGAAAACACGTTGTTAGTTACACAGAGGTTGATAAGTTTTAAAGTTTTATCTATGCCAAGAGAGAAAATGGTCTTCATATGGTTGTAACTTCCTCTCTAAGAAAAAAAACGGGCTCAATCGAGGACTTTAGTAAATAAATAGTGTTTTATGGGCCTTCTTATTTTCATATATAGTATATATATATATATATATATATATATATATATATATATATATATATATATATATATATATATATATATATATATATATATATATATATATATACATACAGGGCTACAGATGCTCTTAAAAAAGAATGCATATTATCATTATTAATCATTTTAACTCTCATACAGTTGCTTTAATCTTTCATAAATTTGCATTCTGTGGCGAAATAACACTAGGTTACTATATGGTTCTGACACTTCTTATTTCTTCAACTCCGCTCATGAAGAGAGAGAGAGAGAGAGAGAGAGAGAGAGAGAGAGAGAGAGAGAGAGAGAGAGAGAGAGAGAGAGAGAGAGAGAGTCCCTCTACCACTCTGCACCCTTAGGTGCAATATCTAGGAACCAATTCCCAGAGCATAACTTTTGGAAGTCTATTGGTCAAGTAAACAACAACATGCAATATAGGACTGCAGTCTCGCACTGGGTGGATCAAAAGGCAAAATATAGGTTCTATTTCTGGAAATAAAAATTATTATTATTATTATTATTATTATTATTATTATTATTATTATTATTATTATTATTATTATTATTCAGAAGATAAACTCTATTCATGTAGAACAAGCCCACCACAGGGGCCATTGATTTGAAAAGATGATGATGATGATTATTATTATTATTATTATTATTATTATTATTATTATTATTATTATTATTATTATTCAAAAGATGACCCTATTCATATGGAACAAGCCCACCACAGGGGCCATTGGCTTGAAATTCAAGCTTCCAAAGAGTGCGGTGTTCATTTGAAAGAAGTATTAGTGGGTAACAAGGACTAAAGAAAGAAGAGATCAGTTATTAGAAGAGTAAAAATAATTTAACAAATTAATAAATAGATAGATAATAATGAGAGTAAATTATAAGGCACAAGGAGAATTTTTTTTAGAGTATTAATGCTTTGCGTCTTCGCTTGAACTTTTGAGGTTCCAGTTGGAAGTGAATAAATAAAATACTGAACATCACAAACACACACACACATATATATTAAATAAGAGAAACGAAGCACAGAAACAAACACGCTTCGACCACCTCCAACAAAGCTCCACCACCACTAGTTCCAGCAAAGCTCCAACACTACCTCCAGCAAAAGCTCCAACACCACCTCCAACAAAAGCTCCAGCAACACCAGCTCCAACAGCAATATTTACGTATCTTGAAGCGAGAGGTTTATGCAAATGGATCGCAGTTCGGGAGATATTCCTCAGTTCCACCAAAAGTTCTTCTTCTTCTTCTTCTTCTTCCCAGGCATCTTTGCAAATATGCCTGGGCCATACGGGAAGGTCCAAAACTGTTACTCGTATGCTACTGCTGTCGCTAGGGAAGGCCCACAGAGAGAGAGAGAGAGAGAGAGAGCAGCCCCTATATTTTTCTAGAAAATCCACACATTCAGAAGTCAACTGTATGCAATACATATATATATATATATATA
>NC_089790.1:16187500-16202500 GCF_040412425.1 Macrobrachium rosenbergii
TTTACTTTTTCGAAAGGTGCCAAAGACATGCCCAGTTAAGGAAAAGATACCTTACTGGTATCAAAATCATAAATGAAAAACAAGACACCGAGAACGTGGAACAAATAATTATTATGTTTAACAGTTTTTTTTAAAATGGATTACATGAAAAATTAATCGAGAAGCAGTATACGAGGGATCCACAACCCATCACTATCCTCTCCCTGATTTGGGGGACATTATAACTGAACACTGGCACTTTCTATGGCTAGCAGTAAAAATACTGGGATGACATATGTGGCTGCTTTCATATATATATATATATATATATATATATATATATATATATATATATATATATATATATAAATATATATATATATATATATATATATATATATATATATATATATATATATATATATATATATTATATTACACAGATAATGGGTATGTGTTGTGTGTGTGTGTGTCTGTGCCAGAAATTCTGCTTTATTGGAATAAAAAGGAAATTAATTACCTGCAAAGAGATTTTTATCATCACTTAAAATTACATAACTGAGAAAAAAAGAAGAGTAGTTAAAAAATGCTATTTAAGCTTCAATTTAAAAAGCCTCACGAGTTTATTGACAAAGTATAATACTCGGCAACAATACAAGATTGGCCCAATAAATTTAGTCGCATTTCGAAACCAGAATTAATCTAGGTTCAAAGACTGCATTCCAACTAATGAAACGGAGATGAGGAGATTAACATGGACGAGAGAGAGAGAGAGAGAGAGAGAGAGAGAGAGAGAGAGAGAGAGAGAGAGAGAGAGTTGACATCATCGTGGGATGTTGACTGCAGTTGTGAACACATTTCAAATTAAATGCGTAGAAAAAAGTATATATATATATATATATATATATATATATATATATATATATATATATATATATATATATATATATATATATATATATATATATAAATTAAGGAATATTTTCTCTAGGAGGCGTGCTCGAAAAACAGGAAAACAAAAGAAACCACGTATGTTTGTACAGTATATATGTATACATTTATACATATAAATTCAATATACATATATATATATATATATATATATATATATATAAATATATATATATATATATATATATATATATATATATATATATATATATATATATATATATATATACATATGTATATATGTGTGTGTATGTGCGTGTGCGTAACATTTAACAGATACGAAAACTAAACCTCAAAGGTATTTCACGCAAACACAAAGCACAGATTCATAGATGAATGACGCCATCGGCCAAACGGGCGAAAACGAATTACTCTGTAAATTTCCCGGCGACCGGACTGTTAACGCCGCGCTGAAAAAAAAAATAAAAATAAAAACAACGAATATACGATTTCTATAATTACAGCTCTACGTTACCGCCATGTTTCCATTGAATTTTATGTCCGGCACATGCAGATTTTTTGTGTTAATTAAAAAAAAAAAATTCCAGGTGACAGACAGAAGGACAATTGCGTGGCATAAAAAAAATATTTATAAAAAAAAACTTCCGTATTGAAAACATGATTTAAAAAAAAAAATATATGCCTGGATATCAAACAGTCACATGTTTCCCGAAAAATATTTCCATATTGAAACAGAAAAAACATCTACAGCGCTTGACTGAATCCATTGCGAAAAACAGGTGGTGAGTTTTTTTTCTGGAAAAAACAACGTTGGATGAATATTCCGACTGGGGAAAAAATGTCTATTTGTTATGGGCGCAGCTTTATTCAATTGAGGCTATTAAATGACTCTATACCGCTTATTACTTTCTTTATTAAGTTGTGTCATCGGGCGTAAACTGGAGAGAGAGAGAGAGAGAGAGAGAGAGAGAGAGAGAGAGAGAGAGAGAGAGAGAGAGAGAGAGAGAAATTAATCTCCCAATCTGGAGACCAGAACGAAAATGTACAAAATTTCCCCCTACAAGAGAGAGAGAGAGAGAGAGAGAGAGAGAGAGAGAGAGAGAGAGAGAGAGAGAGAGAAATTAGTCTCCCAATCTGAGACCAGAACGAAAATGTAAACAAAATTTCCCCTACATGAGACAGAGACTGCATATGAGAGAGAGAGAGAGAGAGAGAGAGAGAGAGAGAGAGAGAGAGAGAGAGAGAGAGAGAGAGAGAGAAACACAGGCAATCAATTACAAACAATTGTCGCGAAATTGAATCCACTGAATTCATTTTCGCTGGATACGTAAAATTCATTCTCTCAGGACGTGGGTTCTTGCTTTCGAACTGTGTGAAACAATAACATTCCTCTCTTTCTCTCTTTCCATTTTTTTGTATAAAGCTTAAACAACATTTAATTCGTTTTTATTATCTTTCATTTACGCACCCACGCAGACACGCACGTGTAAGTTAAATATATGCTTAGTTTTGAACCATTCTTTTGATTAGTAATGTACTTGATATGTCACGAATATGATCGAATTAGGATGGGTTCTCTCTCTCTCTCTCTCTCTCTCTCTCTCTCTCTCTCTCTCTCTATATATATATATATATATATATACATACATACATACATACATACATACATACATATATATATATATATATATATATATGTATATTTATGTATATATTATATATATATGTATATAATTATATATTTATATATTTATATATATATATATATATATATATATATATATATATATATATATATATATATATATATATATATATATATATATATATATATATATCTGACACTACTATCTTCAAGATTACACTAGCCTGTAAGATGAATATCTGCAGAAACTTTGTAGATAAACTAAACTAAACCGAACCTTTAGCAACTGCATTTATGTAGAAATAGACACGCTGGACTGTATACATGGTTATTCACGCATCCAATGTTAGTGTCCTAAATTTGGGCCATTCATCATTTTCATGTAGCCTATAAATTGTTTGTCTATTTGTCAACAGTCTGTAAACCTAGACATTAAATTTCGCTTGGAATTATATAATTCTGAATAGTAACTGGTATGTCTAAAACAAATATAAGTTTATATTTCCATCTTTCAAAAATCTTAAATAACTCAGCTATGAGTAACTGTTAATATAACTGTAATTCTACTACTAAGAACTGTATATTTTTAATAATCTTTAAAATCACAGCCAGAAGCAATTTTTGATATAACCGTAATTCTACTACTGAGAATTCTATATATATTCTGAATAATCTTCAACTGAAAAAAGAGCTAGAAGCAGCTTTTAAATATAACTGTTACTCTTCTATTAAAAGTTGTATATACTGCTTTAAGCTATGGTGACGGGCAAAAGCATCGAAAACCGATTTTATGATGTAAGAGGATATACAAATAAAATTGCAAATGGCGTTGTCCAGTTACGGAGATCTTTCAATGATTTTCACAGGCACGGAATATTTTGGGTCCTCTAGAGGAAATACTATTGTGAATGGATAAAAATAAAATATTAGTTGTTGTTATTATTATTATTATTATTATTATTATTATTATTATTTTATTATTATTATTATTATTATTATTATTATTATTATTATTTGTAAAATTAGGAAAAAGACCTTCTTTAATACAGATTTTGTTAAACAAAATGGTAGTTTCAACAGCATTTATTTTATATAGTAAACGCTCAATTCGTCTTATCAATTGCTTTTCTTGCGCTGGAATGGTTACAAGCAATTGACCGATATTCATATCCGGTGGTTTAGTGATGTGTAGGAGGTAGTTCTCGTGGCTGTAATGCGTGGATTTTTCATCTTTTATCCGCATTACAGCCATTGCATCCTGCGATCTTGTCCTGAATAATGCCCTAACGAGAAGGGCGAAACTAGTCGACACCCAACGAGAACTACCTCCTACACATCACTAAACCACCCGATATGAATATCGGCCAATTGCTTGCAACCATTCCAGCGCAAGAAAAGCAACTGATAAGACGAAATGAGCGTTTACTATATCAATTAAATGCTGTTGAAACCGCCATTTTGTTTAACAAAACCTGTATTATTATTATTATTATTATTATTATTATTATTATTATTATTATTATTATTATTATTATTATTAATCATAAGATGACGCCTATTCATATGGAACAAGCCCACAACAGCGGCCATTGACAATTGAAATTCAGGCTTCCAAGGAATATAATGGTGTTCATTTGAAAGAATAACAGAAGGTAATAGGAAACACAGAAAGAAGAGATATCAGTTATTAGAAAATAAAAAAAGTAAATTAACAAATCAATAAATGAATAGATAAAAATGTAAGTGTATTACCAAACACAAGGAGAATTGCGTTGCATCTTCGCTTGAAGTTTTGTTTTGATATTCCAATTGCCTGACATCCTCAGGGAGACTGTTCCACAGAACAACGGTGTGAGGAATAAAGAAGATAGAGAATACAGGATTTCGGCCAAAGGCCAAGCACCGGGACCTGTGGGGTCATTCAATGCTGAAAGGGAAATTACAGCAAAAAAGTTTGAAAGGTGTAACATGAGGAAAGCCTCGCGGTTGCACTATGAAACAATTTTTAGGAGAGGATGGAAAGTAAGGTGGAAGAAAGATAATATGAACGGAGGTGCAGTAAAAGGAATGAAAGGGGTTGAAGCTAGGGGCCGAAGGAAGTGACGCTGCAAAGAACCTTAAGCAACGCCTACAATGCACCGCATGAGGTACACTGACGGCACTAACCCCTACGGGGGTGCGAGGAATAAAGGACCTCTGGAACTGAGGAGTTCTACAGCGAGATACAAAAAATAAATAAATAAAAAGAGTTATTACTTCACTTAAGTATCTATAAATAATTGATTTTATTCTAGCTATCTACCTCACCTAAGTATCTATAAATAACTGATTTTACGCTAGGTATCTACCTCACTTAAGTATCTATAAATAATAATTGATTTTATGCAAGTCGATACCTATGTATAAAAGCATGTTTTAATGCTCATGCATACGAACCCACGTGCGCACATAATTATGTATACCCTCTGACAAAGTTCAATGCGCCAATAGAAACGTAATTAAGTGAGTGTCCCCACTGAACTGCCATTATACTACCCATAACTGCCATGAGGAAATCCCCTAAGGAGATTTGCCAACACCTTTGCGTTCATAACAGAATTATTTTGAATGGCGTGATGACGTCATCCACCGGCCCAGTTACTTTGTTTAACCTCCATTCTCTTTCCTTTCATTAAGTTTCGCCTTTGCCCTGGTAAATGAGATTACCTGTGCTGGTAATTTCCGGCAGGTGTGTCGACTTGAGTGCTCTGTATAAGCTGAACTGTTGTGCTCTCAAATCGTGGTATTATTAAATTAAGCAATGCTATCAATGTTCTTTGAATCAACATTCAGGCAAAATTTTAAAAAAATTTCTAGATTATTTAATTATATTTTTTTTAACTACTGCTATTCTGTTCTGTGAGAATTAGATAGGCAGTCAGATGACTCTATTTTGTTTTTTAATAAGTTAGTTCCAATTATGAATACTACTACTACATATAACAATAATCTATCATAATAAAATCCGAGTGGATCTTTCTTGTTTGTCCGCCCCGGGTGGGGAAGGGGTAGGGGAGACATGACATATCCATCTCCCTCCTGCAAACCTGTTTGTCCGGAGCGGGGTAGGTAGGGGGATCGGGAGGGTAGGGGAGACATGACACATCCACCCTCCTCCTGCAAACCTGTTTGTCCGCCCCGGGTGGGGCGGGGTGAGTACGGGATCGGGAGGGTAGGGGAGACATGACACATCCACCCTCCTGCAAACCTGTTTGTCCGCCCCGGGTGGGGACGGGGTAGGAAGGGGATCGGGAGGGTAGGGGAGACATGACACATCCACCCTCCTGCCCAGCACAGCGTAGCAGGCACCATCTCACTAGTAGTATTAATAAAAATGAAAAGTCAGTAATCTGAATAGTTTCAAAGCAGACTATTCCAGTCAAATCCACCTGATCACAGACAAAATCATTTATCAAATTTAATTCAGTGTCTCATCAAAAGTACAATTATCAGCCTTCTGTGACATCATACCATTTCTTCTTGTCTCCAATTGCATACTTGTCAAACTGTTCTTCAATAACATTCAATTTCAGATCTTTTTACTGATAGCATATTTTTCAAACTGTTCTTCAATAACATTCAATTTTAGATCTTTTTACTCATCAAATATTTTTCAAACCCTTCTTCAATACCATTCAATTTGAGATCTTTTTACTCATCACATATTTTTCAAATTGTTCTTTAATAACATTCAATTAGAGTTTTTTTTTCTTCTTTGCTACCAAGGCGTTTAATAACTCATAAGCTGCAGCGATATGGACTGGGTCTTCCAAAATACTTTCTTCTTTGTGTGACCTGCTATCAATATATATTTATAGCTGAAGTTCCCAACTATCTAATTGCATTCTTATAGTCGTGGGAATGTGCTCCAGTCAGCCGAAATCACATCAGATCAGAAGGTTGTTTAATAATTTATTTTCTAACAAAAATCTCAAGAAATGGCAAATAATATGACAATGAAATCTCTTCAGTTGTAATTGCGATGTAGAGTTTTAAATTTATATACAAAGTACCACAAAAGATTTTCTTCCTCTTCTTCTTCTTCTCCTTCTCCTCCTCTCTCTCCTCTTCCTCCTCCCCCTCCTCCTCCTGTCGACAACGAAATCTCTTCATTTACATATAATTTTGATGGGGCGTTTTAAATTCATATACGAAGTGCCTTACAAGATTTCTTCATTCTTCTTCTCCTCCTCCTCCTCCTCCTCCTCCTCCTTCTCCTCTTCTTCTTCCTCCTCCTCCTCCTCATCCTCCTGTCGGGAAGTCCCTCCTCCTCCTCCTCCTCATCTTCTTCTTCTTCTTCCTCATCCTCCTCCTCCTCCTCCTCCTCCTCCTGTCGGGAAGTCCCACATCATAACTCCATCAATCTTCTTTTCCTTCTTCGCAATGTCCTACCAGACTTCTTTCTGATTTTACAATCGCCTTGGTCTTCCGTAACCCGCCTGACGCCAATAACCCGCCTGTCTGTTTATTCTCTCCATTTCTCTCTCCTTCTCCTCCTCCTCCTCCTCCTCCTCCTCCTCCTCCTCCTCTTTCCCCTTGTTCTTTCTCTTCCACCGACTGCGAGGAAAGAAATGAAAGAAAGATCCTTTTCCCCAACTCTCCTTCCTTCCTTTTATTGCCTCCTCTTTTATCACGGGGCTCTAATTCCGCCTCTGTAAATACCATTCAGGTGTATTTGTGAGTCCCCAGCACGCATCCTTCAAGCTTACGTCTCTCTCTCTCTCTCTTTCTCTCTCTCTCTCTCTCTCTCTCTCTCTCTCTCTCTCTCTCTGTCCGCCAGTCTGGGTGTACGTCTGTATGTGTCTATAGAGAGGGGGGGGTGTTCTTTCCCAAATCAGAAGCCTGGTAGTTTCAAAATTCAACAAAATATCATGTTTCATTACGAAACAAAGAATCATGTTTCAAAATGAAAGAATGAATCATGTTTCAAAATGTGACAAAGAATCGTGTTTCGTTATGAAACTAGAATAATTTTTCAATATGAAACAGAATCATGTTTCAAAATGAAACACAGAATCTTGTTTCGTTATGAAACAGAGAATCTTGTTTCATTATGAACCTAGAATCATGTTTCAATATGAAACAAAGAATTATGTTTCATTATGAAAAGAAGAATCATGTTTCAGCATAAAACAAAGAATCACGTTTGAAAATGAAACAGTGATTCAGGTTTCAAAATGAAACAAAGAATCCTGTTTCATTATGAAACAGAACAATTAAACAATTTCAACAATACATACAGAATTTGTAGGTGTAATTGTATAATTACACAATTCTAAGCACACACAGATGAAATATGAATACACAGAGAAATATGAAGCAAATACAGACACACACACACAGGCGAATAAACTCAACAACCCAATACAACGGCCACCTTCGTAAAACAATTTACAATTGAGTCACAATCGTACGGCAAATTACCCCTCCGTTCAGGGCATACAAACACCAGCAGCGAAATCTCGGTCAGATATTCTGACATTCCACTGAACCCAATCTGTTCTATTCCTATATATATATATATATATATATATATATATATATATATATATATATATATATATATATATATATATATATATATATATATATATATATATATATATATATATATATATATATATATATGTATATTTGACATTCCACGAAACCCAATTTGCCCTATTCCTATATATATATATATATATATATATATATATATATATATATATATATATATATATATATATATATATATATATATATATATATATATATGGGGAGAAAACCATTTAAAATCTTCGAAAACGAACGAAGGGGAAACACGGGAAGAGGAGGAAACACGGCGGCTACTAATCAGCCGGCTACAAATTCATTTTCGTCCTGTATATCAATAATACAGGCTATATATTGCGTCATGTACCCTCGGCTATATCGGCTTAATTCATTTCGATAAAACCAATTTTAATTATGAGTTTCCGACATTGAATCAATTGCAGAATATTATACATGGAGTGAATGCCCATGTCGGGGGGAGGAGGGGATGAAGGGGAGGGTAACAGCTTTTATTTTTAATTAATAACGCTGAATAATTTATTACTATGCAATGTTTAAAAACAATTGCGATGGATAAGTAATCACGGATGGGGACAGATCATTACGAAATCAGATTAGTTTTCATAATTGTGTACGGAAGACAAAAAAGGAGGTAAAAAATGTTTGGTAAATTATAAATAAAACGTTATAGAGCACACACACACACACACAACATACACTCATACACGCAAACAGCCAACGTATAAAACCCCTACAAATTTTCCGTAAGAGTTGAAAAGGTTAAATATAAATGAAATATTATAGGGGCCACACGCACGCACACACAAACAACCAACATATAAAACCCCTACAAATTTTGCTTAGGAGAAAGAAAGGTCACGTATTCGCACTGCATAAATCTCCAGCCACTAGGAACAACGGTGACCTCATGAAAACGTTCCCACATACGGAAGAAAGGAAGAAGTATAAATGAACTGCAGTGAAATGTATAATAATGAAAAATGAAGAATGAATTGAATGTGTGCTGAAGTTCTCATAGTGATACATAACATCTATCTCTATCCCCATATGTATATGTGTGTGTGTGTGCCCGACAGAGAGAGAGAGAGAGAGAGAGAGAGAGAGAGAGAGAGAGAGAGAGAGAGAGAGAGAGAAACTAAATTCATACGCAGACGCTAAACAATTCCTAGCTGATATTACTCGGATATCCAAAAAGTTGATTATCTAAAGTCAGTGACAATGGATGTTAGACGACTCTCTCTCTCTCTCTCTCTCTCTCTCTCTCTCTCTCTCCGTGACATTTCGCCGTTCCATTGACGCTGATATTACACACCTTCCCGTGGTCGTATATTTAACGGAATTCCCCAAAAATCGTGCGTTTTCAATCTCTTGCACGTTTCCTCGTGTCTATTAGTTTTATTCTATCCCATTCCTTTCTATCTACACCGTTAGTTTTTATTCCAATTCCATCCCTTCTTGTGTGAAATTTATCCCTAGTTTATTTCCTCTCAAACCTTTTTTTTTCCTTTCTTTTTTTGGTAAAATTTTATTGTTCAAGTAAGTCCAAGTTACGTGAGTTACGTAACACTGCGACCATTTACGGTTACTGCTTTACGTCTTGTCGCGTAATTCTCTCCTTTAACGGCGTGTTTATTGCCCTTTTTCGCACTTTCTCCCTCTTGTCATCTCATTCGTCTCCCTCCTTAGCGCCGGATATCTCGAGCTTAACTGATAACATCTGTCATATAGGAGAAGGGGTTTCGGTGACTTATTAAATGTGTATTATTTGAGGTTCATGATATTGTTGACAGATTCTGGAAGTTCATAAACACACACACAGGTATATATACAGATGCACATACACATATACACATACATACTATATATGTATATATATACATACATATATATACATATATATATATATATATATATATATATATATATATATATATATATATATCTATTACCATAATTATGCTATGGGTTCACAGGTAATAGCATTAATAATAACATATACTACTGTATACCAGTAGTATTACCATCCGGTATCTTTACCATAATAACGTCCTATTTTATGGTATGACTACACGATCATTAATAATACTAATACTAATAATAATAATAATAATAATAATAATAATAATAACTATCTATACTATAGAGAAAATTTATGTATACTTGTATGTTCGCTGAATTTCTCATAAAGTATAAATCTGAAATGCAAAATTCAAATAACTTTGGAGTCATAAAATAAAGACAATATTTTTGACACCTATATAAAAATTATATATATATATATATATATATATATATATATATATATATATATATATATATATATATATATATATATATTTAAATATTTAAATATAATATTTATTTCAGATTGACCTCTGACCTTGTGGGATTCCCAGGTCGCCGCGCGCCAAAACTGCATTACAATAATTACAATGAGAGAGGTTTCACGCGAGGTGAATGTTGTAATATGATTTCTAGGTTTTCTATGTAATTTTAGCAGTCTGAATAATTTGTAATAATAATAATAATAATAATAACAATAATAATAATAATAATAATAATAATAATAATAATAATAATAATAATATTATTATTATTATTATTATTATTTTAATCACAACTATATAAATAAATTGTGGTATTTATATAATTGTGGAATTTGATTTATACAGTTTTCACGATATTGTGAATTTCTTAGCAATAATAATAATAATAATAATAATAATAATAATAATAATAATAATAATAATAAATTGTTTTTCATAAACAATTTATTTATTAATTGAGTTTTTACTTCAGTTTTTAACAATGTATAATAATAATAATAATAATAATAATAATAATAATAATAATAATAATAATAATAATAATAATAATAATAAATTGCATTATTCATAAACAATTTATTTATATAATTGTGGATTTTTACTACACAACAGTTTTTAACAATGTGAATTGCTTAGCAATAATAATAATAATAATAATAATAATAATAATAATAATAATAATTAATAATAATTATTATTATTATTATTATTATTATTATTATTATTATTATACAGAGAACATTGAAAAATTAACTCATTTTCTGTCTTCCTTCAAATACATAACTGGATTTAAATGTTCCATACATTCTTGAATAATATTCTAATTAACTACAATTTTTAATACAATTACGCTAATTTTTTAGCTACATATATACTTCTATATATATAATCATATTTATATATGACTATAATATAAATATGCTATAAATGATTTGCTTCGATTTCTATGACCTTATTAAAAAATAAAAAAAGATAAAGAAGAAATCATTAAAAAGATCACGACACAAAAATCCTAAAAAAAAAAAAGAAACATCATAGTTAAAACTCCCCAAAAATGATGAAATTACATTCGTCACAATGCTGAATCCATTAATTTGGAAAACAAATACAAAACTTGCTTGCGTGTATATGTCATATTCACTCTATGACCGGGATATCTCTGTGCACATCATATTTAATCAAAAAATTAATATAGCACTGTAATGCGGTATCCAAACTGCAGTGCGATGCCATAACCAATATATTCCGCAGCCTGATGCATTAATTTTAATTACAATTTATTTATACCAAATGAAATTTGTTAATTTGCAACAGAATTGCAATCATACCCTGCAACTTTAATACGGTAGGAATTGTCGTGTCGAAAGATATGCATGCGTAGGTATGTATGGACTTTGTAAATGTTGAGAGAGAGAGAGAGATTGTTTATCAAAGATAAAGATAAATGTATGAGACACACAAGGACTCTGGAAGAGAGAGAGATTTGCATAAAGTAGAGAATAAAAATTGTACATGATAATTGCAGAAAGCGTATGGCTGCAGAAACTGGAAGAGAGAGAGAGAGAGAGAGAGAGAGAGAGAGAGAGAGAGAGAGAGAGAGAGAGAGGATTGTTAAAACTTATTGGTACAGATTGTGATGGATGTGCCACAACTGGATGAAAAGAGAGAGAGAGCTGAGATGAGAGAGAGAGAGAGAGAGAGAGAGAGAGAGAGAGAGAGAGAGAAAGAGTATACCTTAGTTTTACCAGACCACTGAGCTGATTAAAATACTAGGATTACAGATTTACGTGCTAAGAACCAATTGGTTACTTAGCAACGGGACCTCCAGCTTATTGTGAATCCGAACCACATTATAAGCGAGAAATGAATTTGTCACCAGAAATAAATTCCTCTAACTCTTCATCAGCCGGCCGCGGGAATTGAACTGGATGGTTCGGGCCAAATGAGAGAGAGAGAGAGAGAGAGAGAGAGAGAGAGAGAGAGAGAGATTCACTATTAAATTTATTAAAGTCCTCTTATTCCATCTCTCAGCATTTTTATAGATAGATAGATAGAGAGAGAGGGAGATTGGGAGATAGACAGACTGAGAGATAAAATAGATAGATATATAAACTTCAATCAGATTATTCCTTCGCTGGCTATAAAATTTTATTCACCTCCAACTCCTTTCCAATTTCTTTTGATTTTACTCCCTCTCTCTTTCTCTCTCTCTCTCTCTCTCTCTCTCTCTCTCTCTCTCTCTCTCTCTCTCTGTGAGAACTTCAAAAACATCAATAAAATTATAACTACCTAATGAAGTACCGTCACAAGAAGTTCCAGAAGAAGTTAATGATCTAACAAAATTCCCAGAACGCTGATGAGAGAGAGAGAGAGAGAGAGAGAGAGAGAGAGAGAGAGAGAGAGAGAGAGAGAGGGGCCTCTCGGGAACCATGAAAAGGACTTGTTTCTTCTCCTCGTGACGCTTATAAAAAAACCTCGTCTTTTATTATTTTCTCTATCGGGTAATTGGGTCTTTTTTTTTTTAAATGGCAGGTTTGTTTACTTTTTTTTTTATTAGACAGAAAGTGGCTTCCTAGTATAAGTCGGACATCTTGAAAGGCACAGTAATGCATTTCACTGCTGTTGACAAAAATTAACCTTATGAAAAGTGAGTCAGTTATGTTAAATACTATATATTTTTATTAATGAATGCTAGTAAAATATTAGCTATTAGATTCTACTGATTTTCACATTTGTACATTAATGACGAAATGTCCTAAAAGTTATTTTTATTCCTATGAATGAAGATCTTACAAAAATTCCACACTTTTCAATCATGCTGAATACACTTTTCAATCATACATTACATTGGCTGTAATTTGTCCATCCGCGAGCAATTCCCGAACCTGATTCTTGAATTCCAGTGCGTCTCGTGACTGTAACTATTTTAATCTCGCCTGAGAATAAGACATTATAAGACATGACAACACAGAGTCATTTATATGTATCAAACCTGACAAATGATTATTGGGCAATTTGAAGATTCGCGTGGTCTCACGTAAAATAAATTACAAATATTTTATAATTTTGTAATATACCATTAACATTAATATTTCTGTGTGAACAAGTGTATTACCGAGGCAGGCTAATTTTAATAATGTTCTAGGCTAGAAACCATTGGTTTATTGTTTCCCAATCTACCATTAATATTAATATTACTATTTCTGTATGCACAAGTGCATTACCAAGGCTAGAAACCACTGGTTTATCATTAGGCAATTAAAACGCCAGTATAATCTAGAACACATTAGCAATCCCTGACTTTCTCTTAAGAATTTACGTTAGGGTCAAAACGTTCTAATTGCTTTCACGTTCATGATTAAATCCGATAATGTTTTGTACTAACTCTTTCACATTCTTTATATTTCACGTTAATGATTTAAAGACTTCGTTTAGCGCTTTTTCATTTCATTTTCATTATTTACGTCCCATGCGTATGAATATGTTTCATTTGTTACGTATATGTTCAATTGTCTGTTCCCCTGCAATAGTTATACTTACTTTCACTTGTATTTCAGAAAGTTTACTAACAGCAAATGTTCTATTTCTGTTCATTTGTTCCACTTTCTGTCCCTCTTCAACTGGTAGCCATTTTTACTTATATTTCAGTACCGCTTACATTATCTTGCTACACAAATACGAATAGCAAATGTTCAATATAAGTTCATATGTTACCCCTATCCCCATTCGATTGTTATTCATTATTTTTGCTTATATCCCAGTAACTCTTGTATTACTTGCTACACACACACACACACACACACACACACACACACACACTCGATTCCATGCTCCCAATATTACGCACTTCCAATTTTTATCGTCTTATCCACTTGCCTCAACTTTCATCTATTAATCTTCAATTTCCAGCTACATTATCATAACATTTCATATTTCCCCTACTTCCCTCCGTTATCCCACACTATCATTATTTTTTTTTTATTATTCTATTGCTTCACTTTACTGATTTTCACTAAATGCTGGCTGGTCACTTTATTTTTTTTCCCCTGTTCAGTTATCGTTACAAATTATTTTCAATATTGAAATCATCATTCTTTTATGGGAGCAAGGTTCTATTCTGAAATTTCAGAGATATTTATTAAATCTGACGTCTGAAATTTAAATGATTATTATTATTATCATTATTATTATTATTATTATTATTATTATTATTATTATTATTATTATTAAAATAGTTTTCTCAGACCACTGACCTAATTATCAGCTCTCAATGGGCTGGCCCGAAGGATTTGTTTTTACTTATATTTTTTATACTGTCAATTAAATTAAATTTTTTCAAAAGCTTTATAATTTGGAATAATTGCGAATGTTGAAGTTTCTGACAAAATTTCACTGATGAATTTTTTTCAAAAAAATTGAAATAACAACATTATTTTGTCGTGAATCTTATTTTTAGTTGGTATTTACTGTAACTGAAATTCTGTAAGCAATATCATTATTATTCTTAAATTAATGTGTTGAATGATTCTTGATATCTATCTT
>NC_089790.1:16212500-16220000 GCF_040412425.1 Macrobrachium rosenbergii
AGGACAAATTAAATATAGCCTAGTCACGAAACTATCCCCACGGGTGAAATTACCCTTTGCAGAAGTTCGCAACTTGATAACCAAAGGCATCAAATGTTTAAACTGGCGTTTTCGCTTCAAAATAAAATATAAAAAGAATTGAAAGTTGTCATTTTCGTTTGAAAACAGAGTATGAAAAGTAATAATATGAAAAGTATTGAAAATTGTAATTTTCTTTTGAAAATAGAGTATAACAAATAATAAGTCGTTTTCGTTTGAAAATGAAATATAATAAAATTAAGAGTTGTTTTCGTTTGAAAATGAAAATATTCGCTTTCCTTTGGAAAAAAAAAAACTTGAAAATTGTCGTTTTCATTCGAAAATAAAATATTAAAAACTTAAAAACTGCCGTTTGATTTGAAATCAATAAAATAAAAATGTAATAACGAAAAAACCCACTTCAATACCACATATATTGCAACTCATGCTTCGGCAAAACGAGCTCTCAGTCTCATCAAACGACATCTTCCACCACACAAATATTTCAGACGCCACGAAGATATGAGATCCATTTCACGAAACAAAAAGTACAAAAACGACGACAGAAGCGACTCTTCAGCAGGATATTATTCTTCTGCGGATCACTCGAGGCGCTTTGTCTGGTCTCGGATAAAACGATGTTGAATGAATCCACTCTCCGCTTAATTGCCACGCTCAAAACCTCTTGAAGAGAAACAGATATTTCTCAGAGGTTTATTAGATTACATTTCGGATGTTCATATAAACGCGCACGCGCACATACATACATACATACATACATACATACATACATACATATATATATATATATATATATATATATATATATATATATATATATATATATATATATATATATATGTATATATATGTGTACATATACATGTATAAATAGAGACAAAATCCACGAAGGGAAAGAGAAACAATCCTTCGTGGATTTTGTCTTTATTTATTATATATATATATTCATCACGTTCCATATTTTCATGATTCAGTTATACATGTATATATATGTAAATAAAGATAAAATCCACGAAGGAAACGGAAACACTGGAGTGCTGCGAGGCCTTTCGACGCTAGTTCTTTACTTAGCAGACTGAAGAAATATAAAAGTATGTTTACAAAGAAAGCTCATATAAATGACAGATGGGGATTATATGAGCTTTCTTTGTAAACATACTTTTATATTTCTTCAGTCTGTTAAGTAAAGGACTAGCGTCGAAAGGCCTCGCAGCACTCCAGTGTTTCCGTTTCCTTCGTGGATTTTATCTTTATTTATATATTCATCACGTTCCATATCTTCGTGATTCAGTTATACATATATATGTATGTATATATACATAAACACATACATACATACATATATGTATACACAAATATATATACATATATGAACATATATATATATATATATATATATATATATATATATATATATATATATATATATATACATATATTTATACATATAGAATTGTTCTTGAATATGTTATCCTTCCTATTTCAGAGATAATTTAATCCTTACACTCTCCCAAGTGCGACCCACTTCAGTTGAGTTGAATCAAACCAAATACATAACAAGATATCTATTAACAAACTCATGTACGTACTTGGTTTATTAAACAAATTATGACGTGTGAAAAAACTTATTATATTAATCAGCGTTGCCAACAAAACATGTTTACATTAGGTTCCTTAGATACTACATTCCTATTTTCTAAGTATTTCGTAAGTAAAAATCTCATTTAATAACCACTGTTAATAAGAACAGAAGGCTTATCCCCTCCCCCCCAACTTCCCAGCCTCCCATATCATGCTGCTTCTTTTACGTAACCAAATAAAATATTCAGCGTTTAATAATCTCAGAGAACCTACAAAAGACGCCTGCGTTGACGATCGTATGTAACCCCCTATGAAAGCTTTAGATCTAAAAAAAAATAAAAAATAAAAAATCTCTAAGCTTAGCTGAATAACACGACCACAAATCCTTTTTTTTTGTCCTTTGTACATATCTGTTTATAATATCTAATACAAAGTGAACATCGTATATAACATATGAAAGCTTTACCTTCTAAAAAAATAAAAATAAAAAACTCTTTTAATGGATGAGAGGCAGCTAAGGTTAGCTGAATATCACGACCACAAATCCTTTTTTTTTTTTTTTTGTCCTTTGTACATATCTGTTTATAATATCTAATACAAAGTGAACATCGTATATAACATATGAAAGCTTTACCTTCTAAAAAAATAAAAATAAAACTCTTTTAATGGATGAGAGGCAGCTAAGATTAGCTGGATAACACGACCACAAATCCTCTTTTTTCTTTTTCCCATTTGTACACATCTGTTCATAATATCCAATACAAAGTGAATATCGTATATAAACGTATGAAAGTTTTACTTTTAAAATAAATAAAAATAAAAAAAAGACTTGTAATGAATCAGTGGCAGCTAAGATTAGCTGGATAACACGACAACAAATTCATTTTTTATGCTTTGTAGGTATCTAAAATATAATGAATACAAAAATGTCTAAAAAAAAAACTTTGTTAATGAATGAGTGGCAGCTAAGATTAGCTGGATAACGCGACAACAAATTCAATTTTTATTCTTTGTAGGCACCTTTGCTTATAATATCTAAGATACAGTGAATAAAAGATTAAATATATGGTTAGCCTCCATGAAGAGTGTTAGTGGCGATGGGATACAGGTTATGTTATTTAAGTTTTCCACAAATAGCCTTCAATCAGTATGTGAAATATTCTTCAATTCTATCAGTCTGGTTCAAAATGTATTTAAAAAAGTCAGTAGGAAAGACGAGAATCAAAATGTAATTGAACCCAAGAAAGTAATTTACTTATATTAACTTACATTTACTACCACCCTCTTACGCTTATGTGAGCATTCTGAGGGTATACATTGCATAAAGGATATACTAAGATATAAAAGGACAGAATCCCTTTGTTTTATTAGCCATAGCAACAATAAAACTTAAAAATGTACAAAAATTGAACAGAAATTATTACATGGGACCCTGATTGTCATATAGCACCTGTTTCGAATTAAAGGGATTATTCCAACATTCGTGAAAAAGGACAAAATACATTCAATTAATTTAAAGAGGGAGGTAGAAGGTAATCAAGGGGTAACGAATTGCTGTGAGGGGAGAAGAGAGAGAGAGAGAGAGAGAGAGAGAGAGAGAGAGAGAGAGAGAGAGAGAGAGAGAGAGAGAGAGAGAGAATGATGCTAGGATTACGAGGTGTCTTTAAATGGATGGGGGCGAGAGTACACATTTGAAAATGGAAGAGGAAGAATAAACACATTAGAGAGAGAGAGAGAGAGAGAGAGAGAGAGAGAGAGAGAGAGAGAGAGAGAGAGAGATACAATTCCGCTGTTGAGTGTTATGAATGAAACAAAAGGCACTTAAAATACTACTTGGAATAATGTTACGCAGTTTGATTTCAAAACAGTACTTGTTCAAGAACAGTATCTATAAACGCTAATATAATTAATAAGCCTATAGGAAAATCACTCAGGACTGTGGCTGACTCCTCAATCAATGTCGTCATATTTGTCACTGACATACAACTGGAAAAAAAATACTTAAAACCTTGACAAATATAAACCTGTAAGTCCAGAGTTGTAATAACAGTAATATTGTATTCTAAAAAAATATATTTGCTTTTCCAACAATGATAAACCTTATATTCTAGAACTGACTATAATGATTATTAAAATCTGAAAATCCCAAAGATTTATTTTTACTTCATAATGTAGACGGCCAATCTTGAAAACCTACAGGTATTCAAGATTCGTTATTACTTCATAATGTAGACGATTAATCTTGAAAACCTACAGGTATTCAGGATTCATTATTACTTCATCACGTAGAACACCAGTCTTGAAAATCTACAGGTATTTCCACCTTCATTGACAACCATTTACAATAAAACTATTGAAAAAAATTGTAATCAAAACACCCACTTTCTCCCAGCAAGAGTAAAATATAAATGTTTTGAATAACACTATATGTTTTATTTTTAATTAACATTAATGAATAAAAGGCTGTAATAAACAGTCCTTTGTGTTTCCTGCACTATTTCAGCAGCCAGTATGATCATCAATTGCAGAACGGCTCCTAAAAATAATATATTTCCATTGCCCTCTGTTCCAATGGTAATGTTCAAAACAAGTCTATTGTGAATGCCCGGCATTAAAGCTAGCATACACCAAGTGGTTCGGTAGTGCCGTCAGTGCACCTCTCACGATGCACTGTAGGCATTACTTAAGGTTCTTTGAAGCGTCCCTTCCTTAAGCCCCTAGCTGCAACCCATTTCATTCATTTAACTGTACCTCCGTTCATATTATCTCTCTTCCACCTAACTTTCCCAAACGCTCTCCTAACAATTGTTTCATAGTGGGGCCGCGAGTTCTTCCTCCTGTTACACCTTTCAAACCTTTTTTACTCTCAGTTTCCCCTTCAGCGCTGAATGACCTCATATATAGCAGCGCTTGGCCTTTGGCCCAAATTCTATATTCAATTCCAAAGGTAGCGTATAAGAGGGTGATAAACTAGGTTCTGACGTGATATAGTGGTATCCGCATAACAAATTACGATGATGAATCTTTCTTATCGAAAAAAAAAAACCAAGATTCCCGTCCATTTATCTCTTTTCCTGTCAATCATTATCATGAATAAAACATTTGCTTATGAAAAATAAGTAGAACGCTAGAAGAAAAAGTCTGAATCTGAATTTATTCCTTTATCACTGAGACGTTATCGTAAATAGAACGGTTTCTAGTTAGAGAACACAAAAGTAAAAATAATAAAAGTCTACAGTATTCATCTCTGAACGAATCAGATAATTTTCTTGTGAATTCCCTTTGAAACACTTCCATAGATAAAGGGATGAATGATAAAGATAAGTAAATAAATAAAATATGTATACGTATATATACATACATATATATGTATATATATATATATATATATATAAATACATTACATATATGTATATATGTATGTATGTACATATACATACATACATACATACATATATATATATATATATATATATATATATATATATATATATATATATATATATATATATATATATATATATATATCTATACAAAACAGACATGGCGGGTAGATATATTCCAGGAGTCTGTCAAAGAAGTTGCCACATAGAATAAAGGGGGAGAGGGAGAGAGAGAGAGAGAGAGAGAGAGAGAGAGAGAGAGAGAGAGAGAGAGAGAGAGAGAGAGAAGTCTATTAGAGCATGAACGAGGATTCGGTTAATCTCTGCTGCCAATATGGGTTGACTGAGGTATTTGGCCTCTCCCTCCCCCTCCCCTCTACCTCCACTCGGAAAAGGAAAAGGAGGAGGAGGAGGAGGAGGAGAGGAAGAGGAGGCGGAGGGACCTGGATGCCTCAAATTCTTAGCATATCTCTTCGATATAAAGCCTACTACTCTCCCACTCCTACCCCCACCTCTAAACCACCCACTCCCCTACTCCATTCCTCTGGCACCCAGCTATACGAGGAGGGAAATGAAAGAAACTAGAATAAAAGAAAGCAGGAGATGAACAGAAAATCGGTAAATTAAAAATAAGAGAGATAGAAGGTCAAAGCTTTGATGAAACGTGGAAATAGAAAGGTGATGCTAACGGTATTCTGAGAGAGAGAGAGAGAGAGAGAGAGAGAGAGAGAGAGAGAGAGAGAGAGAGAGAGAGAGAGAGAGAGAGAGAGAGAGAGAAGAAATGTCATGGGAATGAAGCAATTACGCGTTACTGATGCGTATAAAAAAAGGTCTGCGAAGGTGGGAAATATAATAAGCGATGACTGATAATAAAAATAATGAAAATGAAACAGACTCCAACACAAGCAGATGTATGGCAAGAGTTTAAATGACAGAACAGGAAGAAGAGTAAACACGAGAGAGAGAGAGAGAGAGAGAGAGAGAGAGAGAGAGAGAGAGAGAGAGAGAGAGAGAGAGTATTATGCCAGGGGTACCAGCAACAGGCGTGTGTTTTCTCAAACCTGGCAATAACATAATTCAAGACTAATTTGGCTACAATTACGGAAAAACGCAGCGCCTAATCCCTTAACAGATCAAAAACGGCCTTTTATAGAAGTCCAAGATACATGAAAATTAACTTATGAATTTAAATAATCTTCCTTTGAGGATGATTTTAATTCAATTTTCGGTGAGCTCGGGTTTATATATTTGAAAAACGATGGGATGGTATAGCTTAGAAAACATAATGACGTTAAGTGGAGAGATAATGTTCTCTCTCTCTCTCCAAATGCAGAAATGTTCCCCTTAAAACAGATGCCCCCTCTCTCTCTCTCTCTCTCTCTCTCTCTCTCTCTCTCTCTCTAGACAAATGCAAAAATGTTCCCCTTAAAACAGGCTCTCTCTCTCTCTCTCTCTCTCTCTAGACAAATACAGAAATGTTCCCCTTAAAACAGACGCCCTCTCTCTCTCTCTCTCTCTCTCTCTCTCTCTCTCTCTCTCTCTCTCTCTCTCTCTCTCTCTCTCTCTCTCTCTACAAATGCAGAAATGTTCCCCTTAAAACAAACTCTCTCTCTGTGGAGGTTTGTCGCCACGACCAGACAGAAATTAAAATATTTCCGTATGCAAGCTCTCCTGGACTGACGGCCGTGCCGTTTCTTAAAGCAAGTCAACTGCTCTCTATCGTCAATCCTGTTACCTGTTGGAAGGTCGTGAACTTTTTCTATTTTTCCTCTTGTTATTTGTTACGCTTCATTTTTTTTATTTAAAATATGTTGCGTCCAGGCATAAGATAAACGTTATTACTATATTTACACGTAAGCACTGTATCTATTTAAATTACTAATTAATCCACACGGCTGAAAAGCGAGTATACAACAATTATCACTATCTCTATTAAAATTATGTAGGAATGAAAAAACGTATTCGAAGATGCCTAAAACGTGCACTTGGGTTCTGGTACGTTTAGGTAGAATGGATAAGAATTAGGCATGTTTTAAGACGTGAATGTATCGTCAACAAGACGTGAATTAAACAAGATTACGACAAGTGATGAAACTGAGAGGTCTGCCCAGTTATACCTGTCGTTAAACAACTGCAGTACAAAAAAAAAAGTCGTTGATTTGTTGTCAACCTTTTTGTGATATGTATACGGTAAGTTGTCGACATGTTTATAACAAGTTTTACTGTCAGTTTCTAGACAAACAAGTAAAATATGCGCCGAAGTTTCTTCGGCTTAATCGAGTTTTCTGTACAGCGTATAATACTGTATGAAACTCTCAGCCGCCCGATCGTGGCTAACTTTAACCTTAAATAAAATAAAAACTACTGAGGCTAGAGGCCTGCAATTTGGTGTTTGATGATTGGAGGTTGGATGATCAACATACCAATTTGCTGCCCTCTAGCCTCAGTAGTGGACGGACAGACAAATAACCATCTCAATAGTTTTCTTTTACAGAAA
>NC_089790.1:16222500-16245000 GCF_040412425.1 Macrobrachium rosenbergii
ATAATAATAATAATTAATTGATCCGTTCAAGACCCTTCTCAAGAAGAACAGTAATGTGGGTGTAATTAATAACTGCAATAAGAATTGCATCATCTGCATACTGCCAAAATTTAAAAAAATAAAAACAAAAGGAAGGTCTGTAACTGCAATTTCAAATTGTGAAAATGAGAGAGAGAGAGAGAGAGAGAGAGTTTTCTATATGTGAATTTTTCTATCTTTTACCTAAAGAGAGAGATGTGAAAATCTGAGAGAGAGAGAGAGAGAGAGAGAGAGAGAGAGAGAGAGAGAGAGAGAGAGAGAGAGAGAGAGAGAGAGAGAAATTTGCTGTATGTGGATTCTTCTATACCTTTACCTAAGGCGGGAGATGTGAAAATTTTGAGAGAGAGAGAGAGAGAGAGAGAGAGAGAGATTCTTCTATACCTTACCTAAGGCGGAGATGTGAAAATTTTGAGAGAGAGAGAGAGAGAGAGAGAGAGAGAGAGAGAGAGAGAGAGAGAGAGAGAGAGAGAGAGAGAGAGTGGTGGTGAGGAGGAGTGAGCCCTTGCAAGTACGTGGAGATGAATAATGATATGACGAAAACTTGATCCTGGGAAGGGAGGTTCCCACCCATATTTAATCATGCAAAGCAATAAGATCAAAAGGCGGAAGCAACAAGTGGTCGAGAAAGCAGCAGGAAGGAAGAAAGCAGGAGGTATGAAAGATAGCAGATAAACATAGTGCATGACACTGATGTGTTGGAATAATAAGATATGGCTAAAATGAAGGTTTTTTTTAACTTGTTATTGTTATTATTTACTGGCGTAGAGCAGCTTCTTCAAAATCTACTATTTCAGATAATCTTTAGTCTGACGCAGTTGACATAACAACAACAAAATAATAATAATAATAATAATAATAATAATAATAATAATAATAATAATAATGATTATGATGATGATGATGATTATTATTATTCACATTATGTCTATTATACAAGACTAAATGTTGTCTGAAATAATAATAACAATAACAATAATAATAGTATTAATATTAATTATAATAATATAAAAATAATAATAATAATAATGGTAATTACAACAATTATTATTAATAATAATAATAATAATATTATTAATTATTATTATTATTATTATTATTATTCAAATGTAAACACTAAGCTAGTGGTAACAGAGATTGACCTGGGTCCATTTCGACGGTGAAATAGATAAAAAAAATAAATAAATAAAGAAAGATTCTAAAATATATCAGATGCTTGTTATATCGAATCCTTTAGCCTGAAGCTGGGACGCTTGTTAGATTTGAAAGGACCGGAAAGGGTGGGGGGAAGAGACAGAAGAAATCGAAGAGAGCAAGGGAGTAACGAGGAAGGATCAAGGAACTGAGAGAGAGAGAGAGAGAGAGAGAGAGAGAGAGAGAGAGAGAGAGAGAGAGAGAGAGAGAGAGAGAGATGATTTGCTGTCTTTTATAAAAGAGAGATGACTGTTTCTACAATTCTACCTAAAGTAAAGTGTGTGAAAATATTCGAGAGAGAGAGAGAGAGAGAGAGAGAGAGAGAGAGAGAGAGAGAGAGAGAGAGAGAGAGAGAGGGGTGTTTTCTATATGTGAATTTTTCTATCTTTTACCTAAAGAGAGTAATGTGAAAATCTTGAGAGAGAGAGAGAGAGAGAGAGAGAGAGAGAGAGAGAGAGAGAGAGAGAGAGAAGAATCTAAAGGCAACCGTTTTCACAAATGTTAAACGCAGATAACGACTCTGTTCAGTTTCCATTTTGAATTTCATTGAAATAGTCTAACGACATTTCCTAATTTTACAAATAATGTAAGACTTAAAAAAGAATAAGTTTATAAATTTCAAAGGCTTAATGTAGCATGACTGCATACAGTATTTTTTCTATTTTTATTTTCTTATTTACTTATGACTACCAATAAAAATCAAGTGTGACGAAAGGAAAAGTCTACGGGATATTAAACTCACATTTAACTAACCCCGAACACTCCTGCCGAAGTCTTGGCTTAAACTCCTCTTTAGTAGAGAAAGTATTCACAAACACATCATTTACGATAATATAACAAATAACAGTAAGTAACAATCAAGCTTATGACAACAAATCTACAATGAATTATTAAACTATACTCAGCAGTAAAACGCATTAAATTAAAAAATCGTACAGGAAAATTAAATATCTTTCATACGAGGCAAAATCACACTACGAACGATATCTTGAAAATTTAAATATTCAATAACGCAGGCGGGTATATACATACCTCCCGTACACTGCAAAAAATTCCCCCTAAAACAGCATTGCTCGCCCGGCCGATAAACATATGCAATAAACGCTGCTAAGCGTTAAGGAATTTTTACGAAATTGCCTCGTGTGAAATTCTATATATATGACGGTCGGAATATCCGCATACACGCTGCTGGTACTTTGCGGAATGGCCACAGCGGTGAAAAAGAAACAAGGCAGAAATTCAACAATTAAAATTCAAAATTCCTTCGAGGGGTGAAAAGGAAAAATGCATTAGCTAATGCAGCACCCGAGAGGAGGAGGAGGAGGAGGAGGAGGAGGAGGAGGAGGAGGAGGAGGAGGAGGAGGAGGAGGAGGAGGAGGAGGAGGAGGAGGAGGAGGAGGAGGAGGGAGGAAGAAGTGGTGAGGATTTGTAATTCCCAGTGAAAAATGCCACCTCCAAAAACGAAACATTTTTTTTTTATTTACAAATACAATAACAAACTGCTAGATTTTATTGCTATTGAAAACATTCATAAAACCAACGGCCCCATCCTGACTTGCAATACTATACACACTTCTTACCTCCATTATACAATTTTGGGCAATTTTTTATTGCTAAAAGAATAGGAACACAAAAAACATAAGCTAGCGTTATTCAAATCGCCAGCGGCGACCTCTCCTGAATACTAGTTCAGCGCTCTCTCCAGCGTTTTTTCCCCTCTCACAGCCACTCTTAATGTTTTGGGTGAACGATAAAAATGAGTTTTGTTTTTCTCGGTAATTTTTAAATTGGATAACACCTCCTAATGATAATACAATTAGGAGTAAATTATCTTACTCAGAATATCTACTAATGATACCAGAATTATGAATGAATTATCTTACTGTGAAGTCTATTGGTTGGTTTCAGTTACCTATGCTTGTCTAATTTAATTTTATTTTGTTTGTATTTATTTCTTTCTTTATCTATCTATATATCTATTTAATTATTTGTTTCTGACCTCGTCAATAACATAATCAAGTTTCCTTAAGAAATATTTCTTGATGCTCAGCTGAAATCAGCAACAATAATAAATCATTAGAAGAAAAATATTTACCTTAAAGCATGATAAGTTATGTCTCTTTCAAAAGAAAATATCTAACTCAAAATATGATACCTTATGTCTCTTTCAGAAGAAAATATGTGCCTCAGAGTATAATGACTAATGTCTCTTTTAAAGGAAAATACCTCCCTCAGAATAAAACAACTTATATCTCCTATAAACCTAAATCCATGATGGCGTCTTTCAAGACATCAGTAACCAAACAGCACACTCGCCAGGAAGATACTTTCGCTTGCCTCAATATCCGTTGCCTCTTTAGGATGAAGATGCCTTCATTACACCTTGAGGATCATCCGGATTACGGCTGAACTTCCTCAGAAGTTTCGGGAAAACCCGTTGCTAAGCTTTTACGGATATGGATCAGATGCTGTCGACCATTAGGAAATCATAAGCGTTCGTGAATGAGACTTGGGAAATATTGCTTTCAAAGCAAAGTCTACACATTTAGTTTTATATTGAATATTATAAACACAGCTGAATGCATTTCCCTAAGTAACAATTTATTGATAGGTGCAACATTTCAAGTTACGACTTTAATGCACACTATAATAAATTGCTGCTTGATCAATACTTCAAGTTATGACGATAAAACACAATATATCAAGTTTCTCTATTTTAGATTGCTATTTGATCAATACTTCAAGGTTATTTATGCAATCAAAGATACGATGCTTGAACGAGACAAACTTCTCTCTCTCTCTCTCTCTCTCTCTCTCTCTCTCTCTCTCTCTCTCTCTCTCTCGGGAGTTCTCATATATAATTTCAGCTTCCAATGTTTCTTCTGACAATTTATGACAAAAATTAAAAAAAAAAAGGATATGAAATAATTTTCCGCTAACATCTCTTATCAGCAGTGATAATGAAGAAGAAGAAGAAGAAGAAGAAGAAGAAGAAGAAGAAGAAGAAGAAGAAGAAGAAGAAGAAGAAGAAGAAGAAAAGGAATAGGGGAAGAACCGATACCTGCAAATCAAAGCAGAATGAAGCGAAACGCACCGAGTAGCAGCGACTCGGAAAACATATGCTCCTGAATTGAAGGCGAGGTTTAACGATGGCACTCGGTGCCAAATGGCACGCCGACACGGAATATGGCACAACTAATGATCATAATCCGGAGTGATGGTGGCTCCCGTGCCAATAACGGCAACTACGTCTCGACTCGCAATTGCCAATCGGTTGCTCGAATGGTGCAAAAAAAAGAAAAAAGAAAAAAGTAAGGGTGTGTCATTGGGTAAAATACGTTCGTGCGTTTGTAAGTGGATGAAATATGCAGATGACCACACGAAAATAAAGCTGATTAACCTTTAACTGTATTTATCAGAATACTTGATAATTATAATTAAAGAAGTCTTACTGCGTGTTAGATAAGTGTCGCAAAATTATTGGAAATTTCTGGCAAAGGCCAAGCAATGAAACCTATGAGGTCACTCAGCGCTGAAAGAGAAATTGAGAATTAAAAGGCTTGAAAGATGTACCGAGAAATTGAGAATAAAATGGTTTGAAAGGCGTAAAGGGGAAACTGAAAATGAAAAGGTTTGAAAGGTGTAACAGAACGAAAACCTCTCGATTGCACTATGAAACAATTGTTGTGAGGAGGAGGAAAGTAAGAAGGAAGAAAGACAAAATGAACGGAGGTACAGTCAAAGGAATGAAAGGGGTTGCAGAGACGCTGTAAAGAACCTTAAGTAAGTCCTACAGTGCACCGCGTGAGATGCACTGATGGCACTACCACCCCCTAGGGGGTACAATACAAATGACATTTATAATGATCACTATCATCATCATTATTTGAAACCGACTCACAGTGTCGTGAGGAATATAAAATTTATAAAGTTTCTCCCCAAACCAGGGTTGAACTGCTTACAATGCATTGTGAAGTGGCTTTGAAGTTCGTTTCTATAGTGTTTACACAGACTCAGCTATTCAGCGATAAGTGCTAACAATAGTGAAGTCTTCCTTTTATCTTCGCTATCTCTTTCACAGCTAGTTATCTAATAGCACTCATCTAGGTACAAATTTAATAATCTACATTCCATCCTTAGAGTTATATTCGCGATTATCTTTACTTGAATTTTCTTTATATTGATGGCAATCAAGAACCCCTTTTACCTGTCAGCATTACCAACAAAAGGTTGGTCCTATTACAAAGCCAATTTCATTAAGAAATGTCCCAAAAAGAAAAACACTGAATACCGATTTCCAGGTTAAATCTACATGTAAAAAAATCGTATTCAACTAAAAAGACCCATTTCAGGCAAAATCCAACTTAAAAACACATCTACTTTTTGATATGATTGCGACATGAACACAGTGAACGGTTTTTAACAGATAAGCAATATCTACTTTTGTAATGACTGCTGACATGAATACTGTGAACGGTTTTTTAACAGGTATTGTACGTAATATCGTGAAGGTTTTTTTTTAACAGATACTGTACATAATTAGTCGTGTGCACAGTAATAAGGGCAAAAATCTGCTGCCAGATTTTCCTGTTATTTTTGCTAATTAGAAAAAAAATCTGATAACGATATCGGTTATCTTTTCATCTGGTGCATTCAATTGTCGGACGCCCATTAGCTTCGATCATTAGCGAATCCTGGTATTAATTATTGCAAGGAGAGAGAGAGAGAGAGAGAGAGAGAGAGAGAGAGAGAGAGAGAGAGAGAGAGAGAGAGAGAGAGAGAGAGAGATGATTGAAGTATCTGAATTTATCTATACTTTTATCAAGATAGGAAGACGTGAAAATTTGAAAGAGAGAGAGAGAGAGAGAGAGAGAGAGAGAGAGAGAGAGAGAGAGAGAGAGAGAGAGAGAGAGAGAGAGAGAGAGAGAGAGAGAGAGAGAGAGAGAGAGAGAGAGAGAGAGAGAGAGAGAGAGAGATTTGATGTATCTGAATTTTTGTAGACTTTTACCTAAACCGGAAGATGTGATTAAAACTATAGGATAGATATGGAAATAAAAATTAAGCTTTAAAAATTAAATTAATCAACTGTTGGAATAAAAAAATATTACTCCAAAAAGCTTTGGGAAATATAACTAAGGAAAGAAGGAAAAGTAATCTTGAAAAAAATATTAATAAATTAGTGAAATAAAAAACTTTTATATTTCAAGAGGCTTTGGGAATTAAAACAAGGGAAAGAAGGAAAATTAAACTTAAAAGAAAAAGAAGTAAAACATTATTGGGATAAAAAAAACATACAGCTTTGGGAATTAGAACAAGGGAAAGATTTTTTTATTAATTAAACTTTAAAGAAATACTTCCCTTTAACCAAAGCGACTAAAATCTATCTTAATTTTAGACTTTCCAAAGAAAGGAAATGAAGGAGCCAGAATGTCAGGTAAGCCATGAGGTAGGTTCTACTCTTAAATCAAGAGGAGGAAATGACGTCCAGGACAGGCTGGAGGAAATGAAAGGGAAAGGAGGAGGAGGAGGAGGAGGAGGAGGAGGAGGAGGAGGAGGAGGAGGAGGAGGAGGAGGAAGGAGTGAGGTCAACTGAAGAAGAAATGAAGAAAATCCCGAGTCTTTAAAACGAAAATATAAAATAAAGCAGTCGCAGATTAGAAAGACTCATTAAATAGTTGGTATGTAAAGAGAGAGAGAGAGAGAGAGAGAGAGAGAGAGAGAGAGAGAGAGAGAGAGAGAGAGACTCTCCACGACTACGAAGAACAGGGAGGTATCGTATAACCAGAGACAATTAAAGAAAGAGAGAGAGAGAGAGAGAGAGAGAGAGAGAGAGAGAGAGAGAGAGAGAGAGAGAGAGAGAGAGAGAGACTCTTCACGACTAAGAAGGACAGGAGTTATCATATAACCAGAGACAATTAAGAGAGAGAGAGAGAGAGAGAGAGAGAGAGCTTCGTTCATCTTCAAATAGCTGAGTCTGCCCAAACACTATAGAAACTAACTTCAAAGCCCCTTCACAAAGTGTCATAAGCAGTTCCAACTCTCCTCTATATAAAACCAGACCATTTATTCTTGTCTTCCATACTCTCACTCGCTTTTTGAATATCAAAAACATTTTTATAAACAAACGACCCGGAGTCTCTTAGTCAAGCGAAGACACAATGCATTACTACCCTAAAACGATTCTCCTTGTATTTTAATAATTCATTTACATTCTTATCTATTTTGTTTTTAATCTGTTGATTTATTTTTGCTTATAACTGATTCTTTCTGTGTGTCCTATGACTTTACTTCTTTAAAATGTACGTCATATACTTTGGATGCTTGAATTTCAAGTCAGAGGTCCCTGTGGTGGGCTTGTTCTTAATGAATAGGGTTTATCTTCTGAGCAGTGGTCCCTGTGGTGGGCTTGTTCTTAATGAATAGGGTTTATCTTCTGAATAATAATAATAATAATAATAATAATAATAATAATAATAATAATAATAATAATAATAATAATAATAATAATAATAATAATAAAGCAATACCTGAAACGTGAATCAATTCATATGACCCCAAATACCAAGAACTGAATGGAATTTAATATAGAATTTAGGCCAAGGGCTAAGCACTGGAACCTATGAGGTCATTCAGCGCTGAAACGGAAATCCACAGTAAAAGGTTTAAAAGGTGTAACAGGAAGAAAACGTCGCAGCTGCACTAAGAATCAATTGTTAGAAGAGGGTGGAAAGTAAGATGGAAGAAAGAGAGTATGAAAGGAGGTACAGTGAAAGGAACGAAAGGCGTTGCAGCTAGGGGCCGAAGCCACACTACAAAGAACCTTAAGTAATCCCTACAGTGGACCGCAAGAGGTGCACTGACGGCGCTACCCCACTACGGGATCAAATACAGATAAAGAATAAAAATGATATCTAAAGTATCTGCAACTGGAAAATAAGGATTATCAATAATTATGGGAGCAAGAATATAGCGCAAAAGAAAAACATAAAATACCCTCTCAGGATGTTCTTAATAAAATAAAATGTGCAAACGCACCCTTACATAAAAAAAAACACACACACACACAAATACACTCACATACAAACAAAGCCTAATAAAACCAGCCCATTACCGGCTGACATCAAACGGAATAGTCTCATGAATGAAAGCAATTCGTACACTGACCCTGAAACATTCAAGCAAGCAATTATTAAAAGAAAAATGAAAAATAATAACGGCTGCGTTATACGTTTAATCTGGGTCGACAATGGCTGTATTACTGTGGCGCATTTAAGTTAGTTTAGTGTTATATTCTTTTGAAAGTGGTCACGAATAAACAATATGCGTTTCTTTTGAGGGATATTATACAAATATACTGAGGCAAGTTTTCGTATGATAATTTTTGCGGTGGTTTAAAAAAAGGTAAAGCAGGATAATCCTGAGAATGGAAGCAATATACTGACATAAATATTGATTTAATATTAATATAGCTTTAATTTTTAAATCTTTGGTTGATTTTATCAAAATATAACATTCAATACTAACTTCAATCATATCAATTTATCGTTCGCTATATAATAAAAAAAACACTAATAATTAAGCGAAAATGTAACATTCACTACTGATTTCAATCATGTTAATTTATGGTTCGCTAAATAATAAGCAAAAAAATCACACTTATAATTGAGTAAAAATATAACATTCACTACTAAACATAGCAAAAATATAACATTCACCTCTAAATTAACATGACTGACACAATCATGTTAACTTATCTTTCGCTAAATCATGAAAAAAAAACCTACCTTTTTATTAAACATGGATAATGTTCCAACAGTCAAGATATAACACACTACAAGTTTCAAAACTGATAAAACAATTGATAAAACACGTAAACAGATCGTTTAATACACAGCTCCTTACAAACAACGCGAATATGAATATAAAAACAAATAAGGCAAATAGAATAAAATGCAACAATGCCGATATGAAAACAACACAGCAGGCTGAATGACAGACGCCAACAATAACTCTCGCGTCATTATATCAATAACCATAAAGCCAAAATAGGTACAGTCAAAATAAATATATCACAATGAAAAATGCCTGAACCGTAAAAAATATAATGGAATGATTCTCTTCAAAAAAAAAAGAACATTATTGTGAAGGATACAGAATAATACAATAGCTAAGTATAGTGAGAATTAACGACGTGTTTATGCTCACAGAAAAATGGTCTAGGATTGGAAAATAACTCATTCAGGAGAAATTCAAAATGTAAAGGAATTAATAAACTATAAATAAGAAACATACTACACTGCATTTCAAAGTGTGAAGGAATTAATAATCTATAAATATGAAAAATATTACACTGAATTTCAAAATGTAAATGAATTAATAAACTTTAAATAAGAGAAATATTACACTGAATTTCAAAATGCAAATGAATTAATAAACTATTAATATGGAAAATATTACACTGAATTTCAAAATGTGAAGGAATTAATAAACTATACATATGAAAAACATTACACTGAATTTCAAACTGTAAAGAATCAACAAAATATGAATATGAAAAATATTACACTGAATTTCAAAATTAAACTATAAATATAAAAAAATGTTACATTGAATTTCGAAATGTAAAGGAATCAATAAACTATAGCCTAAATATGAAAAAAAAATTACACTGAATTTCCAACGTCACAGCAATAACACCGAATCTTTTCACAACCATTCAACAAAAGCATTCCTGAAGGACGGTTCCGAATGATAAAAGAAAAATAACAAAAGACAAAAAAAAGGGTGAAAGAAGCCTCTAGAGACAGGAGAGAAAGGAGCATACAGAAAGGAGTGAGAAAGAGAGAAAGAGAGAAAATCTGAAAAAAGTGTGTCTGAAAAATGTCCTGCAAAAAGAGTCAACAGAACGAAACGAGTTGCCAAGTAGCGAAATAAGAAGCCCCCAGGGAGCTCCCAGATTTTACAATCTTTTATGAGCAGTAAAATTCTTTCTGTTTCAACTCAAACTTTACTCTCATTTTTCCACCCTTTCCGATAAGATTTCTTCTTTTTATCTCTGGAATATCCTCTTATTTTTGGGGAGGGGAGGGGCTTATCCTGAAAAAGTCAATCGAGTCGACAGTTTACAACCTCGAAATTGACTTGCAATAAGATTATCCAAGGTGCAAATAAAAAAAATCATCAAAGTCGTTTTAAAATGTCTGTCAGTATTTTTTTGTATCTAAGCGACTATACAAACAGTCATATATTTAATAATATTAATTAAAACATCAGTCAGATAATGAACAAACTACGGCAAAAGTAAAGCTGGTAGTATTTTAATCTCATTCCAAGTAAATAACGTCACGAATTAAATAATAAAAAAGTCCTTCATTCGTTATAACATTCTTAAGTATTATAACGAAGCCATAAAACCATACAAATAGATTCAAGACTGACCTCAATTATCATTTCATGAAAATATCACTAATAATGAAAATAATAAAAAGTCTTTATAGCAGGAAAACGATGTCAGGATTATAAAAAAAAAAACTCACGATAATTTCACAAACAATTGAAAGTTCTCATTCTTGTCGTTATGAGACGGTGGAATGAAGCTTGTTGTTCCTTATACGTTTTATACATTCATACATTTTATAAATTTATTTTATATGTTTTAAATATCCATAGATTTGTGAAAACAGTGTCACAAAAAACGCAAAAATTTTCATTGTTGTTAATTCGAGAATGAGTAATGAAGCTTTCGCCGTATACATTTATACATTTTATACATTTATTCTACGCGACGGTGTAATGAAGCTTGCTCCTTATGCGTTATAAACATTCATACACTTTATACTTTCATACATTTTATCCATTTATACATTATATACATTTATTCTATATGATTTTGCCTCTTCTTGACAAGCCCTTCTCTTCCTCCTCAGTATTTTATCAAGTCTGAAACTATACATGATATACATTTATTCTCTATGTTTTTAAGGGCTCAGCATCTTTGCCTCTTCTTCACAAGTCCTCCTCCTCCTCCTCCTCCTCTGTATTTTATCAAGTCTGAAACTATTTATCCCCAGGAAGGCAGCACGCGTCCTGTTTTTCAGAGTTAACTTTGGGTATTCGTCATTTTAAGAGTCTGTTTCGTGTCACATGTTTTATGACTTTGTCGGGTTATAAATACGCCTCCCTGTCTCTTTAATTTTCATTTCCAATACATGCTCCTTTCCTCCTGGGGTTACTGACTTTAACGAGTAAAAAATGCGACGAAGTTTCTTCGGCGCAATCGAGTTTTCTGTTCAGCGTATAATGCTGTATGAAACTCTCAGCTACGACCCGGCAACGCTCAATTGCTCCCCAGATGCGTTCAAGTGAAGGTGCGTCGACGACGCCTCCGGAAAGCGCTGCCAGACGCACGATCCATGGTTAACCTTAATCTTAAATAAAATAAAAACTACTAGGGCTAGAGGGCTGCAATCTGATATGTTTGATGATTGGAGGGTGGATGATCAACATACCAATTTGCAGCCCTCAATCCTCAGTAGTTTTTAAGATCTGAGGGCGGACAGAAAAAGTATGGACGGACAGACAAAGCCATCTCAATAGCTTTCTATTACAGAAAGCTATTGTGTATAAATGTGCATAAACAAGCAACTCCAAATACTCTTATGTGTTTGCTTTCTTCTCCTTCCTTTAAATCTTCAGTAAAAAATGTGTACAAATTTGTATTAACAAACACTTAAACAAGCACTCCAAATACTCTTACATATTTCCTCTCTTTTTCTTCTTTAAATCTCCGGTTAAAATGTGTATAAACAAACACTTAAACAAGCACTACAAATACTCTTATATATTTTTTTAAATTTAAATCTTCAGCTGAAAACCCTTATGGACAGAGTCAACAGACTTTAATAAACCCAAGAGGGCTCCAGAGGAAAATCAGCCTGCAGGGAGATAGACAGGTTACATGAAAAGGTTATAAATCAATCAATCAATCAATAAATAAATAAATAAATAAATAAATAAATAAATAAACAAATACATAAATAAATAAATATAGGGTAACAGGTTATAGGAAAAGGTGATCGATAAATAAATATAGGGAGACAAGTTATAAGAAAAGGTTATAAACAAATAACTATAGGGAGACAGGTTATAGGAAAAGGTGAACAATAAATAAACATAGGGATACACGTTACAGGAAAAGGTGATCAATAAATAAATATAGGGAGACAGGTTATAGGAAGATGTGATAAATAAATAAATATAGGGAGACGTGTTATAGGAAATGGTTATAAACAAATAATTATTGGGAGACAGGTTATAGGAAAAGGTGTTAAATAAATAAATACTGGGAGATAGGTTATAGGAAAATGTGTTAAACAAATAAATATACGGATACAGTTTATAGGAAAAGGTGTTAAATAAAAAAATTTAGGAGACAGGTTATAGGAAGACATGATAAATAAATATATATACGGATCCAGGTTATGGGAAAAGGTGATCAATCAATAAATATAGGTTACAGGTTACAGGAAAAGGTTATAAACAAACAAATATAAGGAGACAGGTTATGGGAAAAGGTAGAAAATAAATAAATATGAGGGAACAGAAAATAAATATGACAAGGATTTGTGTATAAAAGCACATGCGCAGTAAAATGCGTCAAAATAAATTAATGTTATGGAAGAGGCCTCAATTCATCACCTGTAAGTATACAGGAAATTGCGTCAAAACGGTAAGTTTTAACGGTGTTGTAAACAAAATGACGAGTAAGTAATTGCTTGCATTTCATTTTAACTCATGAATGACATTTCAAAATCATCCATGGAAAATTTTCTATACATCTTGTCTAATGTTCATCCACACAATCTTACATACTCTCTCTCTTTCTCTCTCTCTCTCTCTCTCTCTCTGGTGCGTAGAATTTATGATGTCAACTCGTTTGTTAAGGAGAATTTCAAGCTCACCATGATCAATCATAATGTGCTTTTACTCACGACAAAAACTACTGAGCAATTCTACAGTTTAATGCTGACACTATCCATTCATCTGGCCTACCAAACATTTTGTTTTTTGAAGAGGGACACTTTTTTCTAATAAACAAAAATTAATAAGCCTTTCGTCTCGATAATATATACCCAACTTCTTTCCCCTTTTATATGTACTTCATCTGCACCACAAGATCAAAAGGAATTAACTCGCTGGACTTCTACTGTTATTACGATTGAAAAGTGCTCTCGAGAACGAAGCTACATACGCCCGCCAACTTTTTGGTAACATGAAGTACGTTTTTTTTTTTTTTTTTTAACATTACAATAAAGTCCATTTTCTGGCCTTTCATTCCTTTCGACTTTATACCTTCAGCCTGCTTTACTTTTCAGAGATCACTTTCAGCTCAAGAGGGGAAAGTCTGTCTCTACTTTGAGGGAGAAACCTCAGTTGAATCTCGGATGCTTTCTCATACAGCAGAGCCGAACTGGGCTTCCTTCTGGTATCTGTTTACTTTGCATTCATACATAAATGCATAAATGCATGAAGAAGAGAGAGAGAGAGAGAGAGAGAGAGAGAGAGAGAGAGAGAGAGAGAGAGAGAGAGAGAGAGAGAGAGAGAGAGAGAGGGTGGTTATACGTGCTAGTATTCCGATTATCAGAAATTCTTCTATGAGTATATGAACAATACACTGATATATATATGTATATATATATATATATATATATATATATATATATATATATATATATATATATATATATATATATATATATATATGTGTGTGTGTGTGTGTGTATGTGTGTGTATGCATATATATAATACATATATAAACTGTATATATATATATATATATATATATATATATATATATATATATATATATATACATAATCCCTAAACCACAAAAACGTGTATATTTTATTCATCAACACAGAATACAAGCACGAGAGCAGGACGTCACACCGGCGTAAACATTCAATCCCAAATCAATAGGCTAATTATTATTTTGTGTCCAACTGGAGGTGGAAAATTTAAACTCGCCACAGGTTGAAGTTATGATAATTGATCTCTGGTAACAAATGAGAGTTTGATTAATCCGGAAATCTCCTCCCCTCCTCCTCTTCCCCCACCCAATGGCGATTGCCCATGCTCCCCCGGGGGGAGGGATATCAGAGCCACCACCCTCCCCTCCCCAACCCACTCGACCACTTTCCTAACATCAAAAATAAATCAGTCAGGTAGAAATGCAATATTAAATGTCCATTTCGTTTCATCCGTCTGTTTTATTGAGAGAGAGAGAGAGAGAGAGAGAGAGAGAGAGAGAGAGAGAGAGAGAGAGAGAGAGAGAGAGAGATTGTTTAATTGGTCAAAGAACTCTCCGTCATATTTTCATCAAATACATCCAAACCTTTGGAAGCAAAAGATACACTTCCGATCAAACACATTTGCTGTTAGATACTCAGCCATTAATTGAACTTATTCCAAAACAAACTGCTATCAACAACATTTAAATATATCACCCACAGCACCCTATAATTAAACACACTAATAACTTTGCCTAACTGGTATAATGATAATGATAATAAAAATAAAGTATTACTTATGTTCACACTTACTATTGCAAAGTTTTTGCCTTCTACCTACTGTAACACACTTGTGTGCATTAGTTGTACAAGAAACTAAAATTAAAACTCTAATATTACCTTTACCTAACTGCTATAATGATGATAATGATAACAAAAAACAGGTTTTGTTATCATTATTATTGTCATTATAGCAGTTAGATAAAGGTAATATTAGAGTTTTAATTTTAGTTTCTTGTACAATTAATGCACACAAGTGTGTTAGAGGAGGTAGAAGGCAAAACCCTTTGCAATAGTAAGTGTGAACATAAGTAATACTTTATTTTTATTATCATTATTATTATCATTATACCAGTTACGCAAAGTTATTATTAGTGTGTTAATTATAGGGTGCTGTGGGTGATATTTTCCAAGGTATTTCCTTTTACCCAGTGTAACAAACACTTGTATATTAGTTCTACAGGGAACTAATTTCGGTTTGCCCGATATAAGTGATCATGAATAAACATATTGGTTGGTACATATTCCAATCTCATGGATGGCCCGGTTTGGACTTTACATTTAATTGAAATTGTAATCACGACACGAAACCACTTATAGGAATCGAAGGAACGCATTCCGGAACCTGGAATGGAGTGACTCAACTTTCAGCAAAATCTGTTAATGAAAATTGAAACAAACTAATTGTTTTTCAAGTTCCTTTACCTAATTAGCAAAATTACGATTACTTACTTCAATATCAGTCTTTTCCAGAACATTTCTTGACGGTTACTTCTTTTCTGACCAAACAGCTACTAAGAATTTAACCAAGAATTTAAGTAGGAGCATTCTCTAATTCTCATTACCACATGACAGCTGCTACGGCCTCGAGAATACGTGGATTTTGAAATGTGCCCACCGTAGGTCGACCGTGTGGAGGTTTGTGTATTAGAGATACGAGAAATATAGTGTTTTATTATTATCCCTTATATCAGTATATTTTTCACGTCTCTTTCACGTATATTATTATCCCTTATACTAGTATAATTTTTCACGTTGATGTTGTTTCCCTCGCTGCCCCTGCTGCTGCATTTGTTGTTGTTCTTGTTTGCTGTTGCTTCTTTTATTTTTTGAGAAAATGGAAGGTCAGTTGGAAGTAAGGAATGATCCCCCCACCCCCATGAGTTCGGCTTCTATGACAGGGAACATGTTTCTATGAGACGTTTCGTGAAATACAAGGGAATAAGCTCAGAGAGAGAGAGAGAGAGAGAGAGAGAGAGAGAGAGATTTTAATTATTCATGTTATCAGTTTTAAAATTTATTACCACAGAGCAAAACACAGAACTGTATCCATAATATCTGAGAGTGTAATGGCCATGTATGTAAAAAATATACTGTAATTATATCTCACTAAACGTCTCATAGAAACATGTTCCCTGTCATAGAAGCCGAACTCTGGGGGAGGGGGGCGGGGGATCGTTCCCTACTGCCAAATGACCTTTCATTTTCTCAAAAAATAAAAAAACAACAGCAAACAAGAACAACAACAAATGCAGCAACCAACAGGGGCAGCGAGGGAAACAACATCAACAACAACAGTAAAAGCAGCGAGGGCAACAAGACGTTAATAAAAATGTCACAGATTCACTCGGTTATTTTCCGCAAGTCTTTTGGGGGCGCCGCCCCCCACTCCCCTTTTCTTTTTTTTTTTTTCCTACCCTGAACGCAAGTTTTCCCGTCGGGCGCCATCGCCCTTCCACTATTTTCCTCCTCCTCCTCCTCCTCCTCCTCCTCTGGTGCTTTTAGGAAAGCAATCTATTTCGAGTTTTGTCAAATTTCCAACGAGAAAAGTACAATTGTTCCCGAAATGTATTTTTCCTTTTTTTTTGTCTTCGGACAACGTTGCATTCTGCAATCCTTCGCTTGATATTGCATTCTTCAGAGGGAAAGGGGAAGATATTACAGTATTACAATCTTCCAAATCATAACATTTTCTTCCTGTGGGGTTGGGAAGATATCACATTATTTACAATTTTCCAAAGCATAACATTTTCTTCCTGAGGGGTTGGGAAGATGTTTTTTACAACATTACAATCTTCCAAAGCATAACATTTTCTTTCTGAAGGGGTAAGGGGGGAGGGAAGATATTACAATATTACAGTCTTCCCAAGTATATAATTTTCTTTTGAAGGGGTAGTGGGGGAGGCAAGATAATACAATAAGATAATTTTCCCAAGCATATCCTTTTTTTCCTGAGGGGAAGAGCGTGAAGTGGGGAGGGCAGATATTAGAATATTACAATCTTTCAGAGTATATCATATTCTTCCTGATGGTGAGGAGGCAGAGGAAGATATTGCAATCTTCTCAAAAATAATTACTTCCACAGAGGTAAGGGGGGAGAGGGGAAGATATTAAAATCTTCCCAAGCAAAAGATGCAAAAGATGGAGAAAGCACCCTTGATGGGAAGAAGAAGAAGGAGGAGAAGAAGAAGTTGGAGAAGAAGAAGGAAAGAGAGTCCTCTCAAGGGACGGGAAGATATTACAATATTACACTATTCCCAAACATATAATTTTCTTCCTGAAGAAGAAGAAAAAAAAGGAGGAGGAGGAGGAGGAGAAAGCATCCTTTTCAGCAGAAACATCTGCCGGCAATATCCTTTTATCTCAAAAGAGGTCCCTTTCCTTTTTAAGGGATATACCTTCCCCCAAGAGAGAAAGCAGCCGTAGAAAGAAGACGTCTTTCTCTCTCCTATAAGTTCATGAGTTATTTGACAGCTCCGCTCTCACTCGGGGGGGATGGGGGGAATTTCTGAAAGTCACAACTCGTCCTCCAATGGATTTCCATAATGTTCTCCAGCTCCCAGTCGAATCCCATAATATCTCGAGGATTTCCTTCTGCGAATGACAGCGTTCGAGCTGAGATATGTCTTCTTTCCTTTTTCGCGTCTTACGGAGGGGATCGATTATTTGAAGGTTCCCTTGCTCTCCTTAATTACTGACCGTACGTGGTTCTGCGTCAACTGCCAAAGGATATTGCAGTGAAATAAATTGCCAAAAGTCATTAGCCATTATTATTACTATTATTATTATTATTATTATTATTATTATTATTATTATTATTATTCAGAAGATGAACCTTATTCATATGGAACAAACCCACCAGAGGGGCCACTGACTTGAAATTCAAGCTTCAAAGAACAGTATTATTATTATTATTATTATTATTATTATTATTATTATTATTATTATTATTATTATTATTTTTCAGAATATGAACCCCATTCATATGGAACAGGCCCAAAGGGGACACTGACTTGAAATTCAGGCTTCCAAAGAATATAACTATTATTATTATTATTATTATTATTATTATTATTATTATTATTATTCAGAAGATTATTATTATTCATAAGATTGAACAAACCACCAAAACGGCCATCGACATGAAATTCAAGCCTCCAAAGAACATGGTGTTCATTTGACAGATGTAACAGAAGGTAATCGGCAACGCCGAAAGAAGAGACCACTTTATCTAAATTCTACAGATTCTACAAATAAGAGAAAAAGTTTTCCAAAACCATAAAGCAGAAACTGACTCCGTCTCATCATTCATATCTGGCATCTCTCCTCAACTTGGAATTACTTTTTAACATTGAGTACATTTCCTTTTTTATTTATAAAAAAATTATACATTTCTTATCAAAAGCTTCCTTCGTGAAAAAAAGCAAATCATGATGAAAAATAATTTTTTCTATACACCATTCTCCCATTAGCTTTGCTTTTAAAAGTTAACACAACCCCAAACATTTCTCTGCAATAAATATATACGATATATATATATATATATATATATATATATATATATATATATATATATATATATATATATACTATATAAAATTTATATATATATACTGTATATATTATATATAATATATATACTATGTATATAATGACTTATACAAAAGAAAGCAGAGTAAAGCAAATAAAGTAATTATATCGACCAAGGTGTTAGAGAGAGAGAGAGAGAGAGAGAGAGAGAGAGAGAGAGAGAGAGAGAGAGAGAGAGAGAGAGAGAAATCAGTCTTCATAAATACCCATTTTCCTTTTGGTGAAAAATGTCCCTAAGACATCGTCTCTCAACACATTTATCCCTAAGCGTGTACCCAATTTCTAATGCAATTTAATACCTGGTCACACTTCGTCTTGTGAAAGTATATACTCTTGAGAGAAGTCATCCCACTACCTGTTGTTATTGTTTATGTTGCTTCATCGTTTCTCACAAGCAACACAACAAGGTTAAAGACATACAGCTAAGTTAAGTAACATTATTATTATTATTATTATTATTATTATTATTATTATTATTATTATTATTATTATTATTATTATTATTATTATTATTATTCAGAGGTTGAATCATACTCATCTGGAACAAGCCCAAAAAGGTCACTGACTTGAAACTTAAGCTTCCCAAAAATATATTATATTATTATTATTATTATTATTATTATTATTATTATTATTATTATTATTATTATTCAGAAGAAGAACACTATTAACACGGAACAAGCCCATCAGAGGGACCACTGACTTGAAGTTCAAGCTTCCAAAGAATAAGGTCTTCATTGGAAAGAAGTAACAGAAGGTAACAGGAAATACAGAAAGAAAAGACCAGTTATTAGAAAATAAATTAAATAAATAAATAAATAAATAAATAAATAAATTAAAATGTAGGTAAATTATTAAAAGTACAAGGAAAAAAGTTTTAGAGTAGTACTGCATTGCATCTTCGCTTGAACTTTTCAGGTCACAAACGCGCATTATGCAATTTTTATAACGTTGCATTTTTCCAATTTACGAAACAAATTTGCAGTTATGTTTCAAAGTCTACGAAAATGTTCTAGAAAACAAAAACAGTGGCAATGACAGAATATGCAACAACAGGAACCTTATCAGCGTTAGTCTCTTAAAATCATAGACATTTTTACTAGCATTTTTGGCAATATGAGACCAAAGCATCAGCATCTAATATTCTTACTGTCTACGAACAAGAAGTGAATATCCTTCAGCCAAATTCACCCCAGTTAGCATCGAGATATCAAATGCAATTACAGATATTTCTATTTTACTCTTTTTCTATGCACAATATGAATATCATCGATAAGATATGATTAGGAAGTATTATCCCCTGAAGAACGAAATAACTGGAAATTCAAGACTCAGGAAGACACTGACCGAAATAAATGGAAAATTAAGATTCTGAAAGAAACTGAACATATTCTTAGACGTAAATACAAAAGATCAGATCTAAAACAAGCTGAATTCATTCCTAAATACGACGATTAAATATAAGACATAAAATGCATCTGAGTTCGAGTGTAAAAATACATACACACAAATTATATATATAATATATATATATATATATATATATATATATATATATATATATATATATATATATATATATATATATATATATATATATATATATATATATATACATATATATACATATATTTATATATAATCTCAAGCATCTCCACAAACCAGACGCAACAAAATAGAGAACCACGCACACCATCTGAACACGACCATAAACCCACTGACACGAGAAGAAAGCTAAAACCTTTTCGATTACATAAACGCCAGGAATAAATTCGAAGAGGAAGATATTCCTGTTGGAAATTTCTTCTTCCGGAGATGCGCACAGACACACACGCACACACAGGAATCATAAAACGCTGCTGAGAATGATAAATAAACAGGAATCGCCCATCCTAGCGCCACCCTCCCTCCCCACCAAGGTGCTTCTTGGCATCCAAGATGCCAGAGAGAGAGAGAGAGAGAGAGAGAGAGAGAGAGAGAGAGAGAGAGAGAGAGAGAGAGAGAGATCAGAAGGGCACAGGAAACTACAACTCACCTCTCGCCTTCCGTAAACACCATCTCACGGAGGAGCCTCTGGGATGCTGCTGTCTCATCTTCCATAAGGGCAGAAGAAGAGATGGGAGGAGGAGGAGGGAGGAGGAGGAGGAGGAGGAGGAGGAGGAGGACTCCTTTTTAGGGATGCCGCTGTCTCATCTTCCATAAGGGCAGCAGAAGAGATGGCAGGATGAGGAGGAGGAGGAGGAGGAGGAGGAGGAGGAGGAAAGGAGGAGGAGGAGGAGGAGGAGGAAAAAGAAGACTCCTTTTTAGGGATGCTGCTGTCTCGTCTTCCACAAGGGCGACAGCACAGAGGGAGGAGGAGGAGGAGGAGGAGGAGGAAGAGGTGGTGTCAAGCACTTACTAACAAATTTCCTGCTTGTCATGAAATTGTATGAGTCCGTATATTTTGCAATTTCATTAATTGTAACTTATCAATCATGAGAGAGAGAGAGAGAGAGAGAGAGAGAGAGAGAGAGAGAGAGAGAGAGAGAGAGAGAGAGAGAGAGAGAGAATAAATCAGGAAAATTTACAATATAATGAGAATTTAATGGAAGGAAAATGAGTAAAATGTAAAAAATTGTAAAATGCCCAATAACAGGTTATGTCAAAACTTTATAAATAAAAAAAAAATAAAAAAAATCTCCCTTACAGTAAGGAACAGACGGATGTAATGAAGGGAAAATTAGCAAAATGTATAAATAATCAAACACCCTATAACAGGTCACGTTCTGTCAAAACTTGAAAAAAATTCCCCCTACAGTGAGGAGGAACACGTGGACTAGCTTAGGTTCAGGGGATATCTCCTCAGTACGAGGCTTAATTTATTCCTAAATGTTAAACTTCTTAACTTATGCAAAATAATATTACACTGAACCACTGAAGATACCAAGATCTTGGTCCTATATTATACTGTACTTTATAAATATCAGACAAGACATACATGAATTAAAAACGAAAGCATCAATTTATGGATGTATGAATGATTAAACTGCATGAGTTGATATTGCTGAAATCTGGAATCGAGTCAATAATCCACAAGAAGGTAAAGGAGTCTCTTCAATTATTGGATGTCAGACAACAATAAAGGCAAAGAAAAATAAGAATAAATAAATAAATATAAAATATGCAGACGAAGGGTATAAGCGTTCACGAACAGCAAAACTTAGAGAGACGAGGACAGTTGGTTTTATATAAAATTCAATGACAGGAGCTAAATCAGAAGGATATGGAATTTAATGTTAAATTCCAAATGGGACTACAAGATGAAATAACATACACATAAACAAACAAACACAGACACACATATATATATATATATATATATATATATATATATATATATATATATATATATATATATATATATATATATATATATATATATATATATATATATATATATATATATATATATATATATATATATATATATATATAAACAAACACAAAACACACACGCATATATATACAGTATATATACATATAACTGAATCACCAAAATACGGAAATTGATGAATATACAAATGAAGACAAAATCCACGAAGTAAAGAGAAACACTGGAGTGGTGCGAGGCCTTTCGACTGTAGACCTTTACTTAGCTAAGCAAAGGACGACAGTCGAAAGCCCTCGCAGCACTCCAGTGTTTCTCTGCGAGGACTTTCGACTGTCGTCCTTTACTTGCTAAGCAAAGGTCGACAGTCGAAAGGCCTCGCAGCACTCCAGTGTTTCTCTTTCCTCGTGGATTTTGTCTTTATTTATATATATATATATACATAAATATATCCATATATATATA
>NC_089790.1:16252500-16255000 GCF_040412425.1 Macrobrachium rosenbergii
TGAGATCATTCAAGCCTTATTTCAAACGGGAACCAAATTTGAGATAATTTCATCCCTATTTCACACGAGAACTAAATTTGAGATCATTTAAGCCTTATTTCACATGGGAACTAAATTTGAGATAATTTAAGCCTTATTTCACATGGAAACTAAATTTGAGATAATTTAAGCCTTGTTTCACATGGAAACTAAATTTGAGATAATTTAACCCATATTTCACATGGGAACTAAATATGAGATAATTTAAGCCTTATTTCACATGGGGACTAAATTTGAGATAATTTAAGCCACATTTCACATGGGAACTAAATATGAGTAAATTTAAGCCTTATTTCACATGGGGACTAAATTTGAGATAATTTAGGCCATATTTCACATGGGAACTAAATATGAGAAAATTTAAGCCTTATTTCACATGGGGACTAAATTTGAGATCATTTAAGCCTTATTTCACATGGGGACTAAATTTGAGATAATTTAAGCATTATTTCACATGGGGACTAAATTTGAGATAATTTAAGCCTTGTTTCACATGGAAACTGTATTTGAGATAATTTACGCCATATTTCACATGGGAACTAAATATGAGATAATTTAAGCCTTATTTCGCATGGGGACTAAATTTGAGATAATTTAAGCCATATTTCACATGGGGACTAAATATGAGATAATTTAAGCCTTATTTCACATGGGGACTAAATTTGACATAATTTAAGCCGTATTTCACATGGGAATTAAATCTGCATGAGTAAAGAAAATTTTCTAGGATCTGAATTTTTAAAAAGGAAGAATTTCTCTGCGAGGAAATCATGTAATTGCGAGTCCTTTAGTGTCGAGTGCAAAGAACATTATTTAATTCGGCACCTTTAATAATCTTTGGCTTACATTCCAACGGGAATTCTGAATCGTGCGCATTCCTAAACTCATTCCCGGCATTCAAATAACTTTGCTCGATTTTTTACCTCTGTCGCATTCCGCTGTGATAGTTTCAAATATCCGTTTCAGTTACATTCTCTTAAATCGTCAACGTTTAATAAAACAGGATAAGGTAAGATAAATAATTATCATAAATGTCTGCTTCGTTCATATGGATAATAAAATGGAAAGGAGAAATCATATAGAATAATTAATTCCTAAACATTCTCCCATTTTTAATTACTTTGATTCTAGTCATATCATTAATGCAAAATCACTTAATCAAAACGATAAATTATTAATGCTATGATTATCATTATTTTTATATTATTGTTATTATTCAGAACACAAAACTAATACATATGGAATAAGCTCACACAGGCCATTTACTTGAAATTCAAGCTCCCAAAGAGTATTATGGTGTTCAATGTTAAAGAAACAGAAAGAAATCAGTTATTCTAAAAAAAATAAATTACTTATATATCAAAAAATAAATATATCAAAATTTAATTAAATTATAAAATACAAGGCGAACTGCTTTAAGGTAGTACGCATTGCATGCTTGCTTGAACTTTCGAGGTTCCAATTGCACAATATCCTCAGGGCGACTGTTCCCCAGTCCAACGGCGTGAGGAGCAAAGGAACTCTGGCATGCACTCAGTGGGGAATCACATATCAAAAATCATAATGAATAGAAACAACCGATATTAAGAAGTTCCCAATGGACGAGAGTTTAAAACCTCAGTTGTTTGTTTTTCCGAGATGTCATGTGACACTTGCATTGGAAACTTTACTTCCAATGGCTTTTCATTGCAACGTTAAAAAAAAAAAAACTCTCCGCACCGAAAACTTTTGGCAACCGGAAAATATAAGAGACCATTGAGAGCCACGGCGAAAGCATGACGGCCCAGGGGAGTCGAATTGTCAAAAAAAAAAAAAAAAAAAAAAAAGCCCTCGGAGGAGTGAAATAAAGAAATAAAAATTGGAAAAACCTTCGTAAAGATTTTCTTTTCATTCGAGGCTTTTCGAGTCAAATGAACTTTAACTTCTTTTCTGTCAGCTGACAAAAAAAAAAAAACACTATCAGGACCAAGGCAGAAAAGAAATATAAATAAATAAATAGCCATATTTTTTCGATGCACGATTTTTCTTCATGATATGATCGTATTAACAAATAATATACGACTCTTAAATTGTGGAGAGATACCGATACAAACTTTCATTCAACACCACCACGGAAGGAGGAGAAGAAGCATTTTAAACCAGGCGAGACAATGATCTAATGACTAGAAATTAATTCTAATTACTAGAAATTAGCTCTAATTACTGGAAATTAACTCACCTCTCAAATTGGCCCCAAGTGTCTCTTCTGTTCCTTCCTTGGTGGTACTGAATAACATTTATATCGATCTCTCTTCACTATTTGAGAATCGTTAATTTTTAGTTAGTGTGATCGTGTAATGATGAAAAATCTATATAATGAATTAAGGCCTCTGATTTACTTATACTTCTATTCTGTCTTGATCCTAATAATTTTTTTTATCAGTGGACAGAAAAAAGTTAAGGTATTTTTCCCTATTTTTTT
>NC_089790.1:16260000-16277500 GCF_040412425.1 Macrobrachium rosenbergii
ATTTTTTCTACACGAGGAAAAGGAAAAATAAAATTTCCTTGATGTGTGTATAACGTGTAAGTTTAAAAAATATATATTATTTTTACTCTTCGTAAAGCATAAGTTTCAAAAGAAAAAACAAATGATAAAATAAACGATTGGTAAAGTGGATTAGCATACAACCACTTAATCTAAGCAACTCTTCCACGTATATCTTCCTTAGCCAAAGACTTCTAAATGTCAAAACCAGCTATTTTTTTTTATCTTTTTGAATTATATTTTACCCAAATTTCACAATAAATCATTACTGTTCCGCTACGTGATGCTCCTTGCATAAATGTCACTTTGATAAAACGTCCGTCTTGAGAGGACACCGTCGTCTTTTAAGGAGAGATGACTGATTGAGATTTAAGAGATCCCCAGGTGTCAATAAACGTTTGAAACGTTTTGGTCATTAACACTGAAATAAGAGAAACGTTTACAAGGAAGATAAAGCAATATGAAAAATCGTAGTGAGCTTTCGGATATTGAACTGATTGATTGCGATATGATTTGTATTAGACCGTCACATCGATTCTTGAAATAACTTCGTATGGAAAGTGTATCTGTTTGAAACACAGGGAAATACTCCAATAATGTAATATTAGCAAGAGTAATATCTACAAGAGTAATATATAAAACAAATTTCTTGATATTTACTATCAAATATCTATTAATTTAATGTTATATACATACATATACATATATATAAATATATATATATATATATATATATATATATATATATATATATATATATATATATATATATATATTGTATACACATACACATACATATATATATATATATATATATATATATATATATATATATATATATATATATATATATATATATATATATATATATATATATATATATATATATATATGTGTGTGTGTGTGTGTGTGTGTGTCAGTATCAAATCATAACATGAATGTCGGGTGTCAAAACATTTACAGAATTTTTCCTTCAAATTTTTGGTCCAATTTGCTTTATTTCCGTCATCGACGAGCAGAATCGTTGCATCGCACCTTGCGTAATTCGATCAATCAAACAACCTAAACACCCTATAAGATACGTGAGAAGCGGCCCCCACCCCACCCAACCTCAATTCATTAAAAAAAAAACACTTCAGGGATAATTGCAAGTTAATAGCAATTGCTAAAAAGTGCGTGAATACAATTAGCATCCATTGAGATCTATAACCGAGATGGAATGTGTCCGTAAAGGAACTTTTTCCGTCAAATTTTCAAGGCACAAATTCACTACGATGGCTACTTACACCTTCAGTCCAGGCGACCGAGGAAAATAATGAGCAATAAAAAAATATAATTTCAAAGCAATGCACTACAACCCCCTTCCATTACTAGTTCATTTGCGCAACATGCAACAGCAAAGTTTTCAGATGCTTTTAGATGCTTGTAAGTCCTATTTCCCCTTTGCGTGTGCTTGGAAACGACTGGGCGGGAGAAAATCTAATTTTCCAACAAGAGGTAGGTAGCCTAAACAGGTCTCGGACTTCCTGGACTTCTGAAATATAATCATTCCATTAGTACTTACACGAGAGAGAGAGAGAGAGAGAGAGAGAGAGAGAGAGAGAGAGAGAGAGAGAGAGAGAGAGAGAGAGAGAGAGAGAGAGAGAGAGAGAGAAGCAGATCTGCTGTGTAGCTTTGCGAGCTAATCTCTTTTAAGAGCGAATGTGTTTACTTCACTTTTCCTTCGGAGCGCTGGGGGAAATGTGTATGTTCAATGTAAGCAAGGCGAAACTAACAAAAAAAAAAAAAATGCTACTGGGAGTTATCTGCATGTTCCTGTGGTCGTGTAACGCACCTAGAGTCCAGAATTCCTTTTAAAAACATGAGGCTATGTTAATAAGTTTAAGTGTGTTCGCCGATGAATACGGTCCTTGTATTGTAATAATCTACTTACATTTTTATCTGTTTATTTACCGATTCGTTAACTAATTTTTTCCTTTTACGATAACAGATCTCTTCTTTCTGTATTTCCTACTGCCTTCTGTAACTTTTTTCTAATTAACACCACCATATTCTTTGGAAGCTTGAATTCAAAGTGCATGACCCCTGTGGGCTTGTTCCCTATGAATAGGGTTCATCTCCTGAATAATAATAATAATAATAATAATAATAATAATAATAATAATAATAATAATAATAATAATACTAATAATAATAATAATAATAATAATAATACACTTTCTTTGAAGGCTTGAATTTCAAGTCAAGAGCCCCTGTGGTGGGCTTGTTGCATATGAATAGAGTTCATCTTCTGAATAATAATAATAATATAATAATAATAATAATAATAATAATAATAATAATAATAATAATAATAATAATAATAATAATCTTACAGAACTAGAACTATAGAGTTTACACAAAGGTGATTATATTCTACAAACCTGCTCGACCATAATGCTGGTCCTAAAGAAAATAGTTGAATAAAAATTTCAAAAAGTTTTCAGCAATAATATAATAAACACATTCTGCAAATCCATTTCTGGAAATTACACTGTCAGGTCAGGCTTTATATCCAGACCAAAATTGTTATCATTTCAGTTAAAATTGACTTCAGCAGGAATGTAGATGGATCTGTCGTAATGTAATTACGTGTATGTTATGATTTCTTTGCTTTTTTTTATTATTTTTTTTTCTTTTGCGGTTAACAAGTACAAATAAAAATGGGTAAAACGAAAAGTATTATATTTGTATAATTTTTCCTAATGTCTTTTCGTGAGTTCCCTATAAAGGTGACATTTCGTGAGACTATATTCACAACATAGAAACGAAAAATGTCGGTTTGCGAATAGAAACAAAAAATGTCGGTTTACAAATAGAAACAAAAATTGTCGGTTTACAAATAGAAACAGAAAATGTCGGTTTACAAATAGAAACGGAAAATGTCGGTTTACAAATAGAAACAAAAAATGTCGGTTTACAAACAAGAGCAAAAAATGTCATTTCGTATGTTGCCTATAAACGTGACATTTCGTGACAACCAATCAATATAGACAAAACAAAAGAAAATATTTGATCACCTGAGCTAATTATGACGGGGAACAGAGACACTTTTAAAAATTTCTCTGAAGGATATAAATAAACTAATCAACTGGACTGCAACATTGCAAAATCAAGAATCGCTTTCATGAATTTAAACAAACGGGACCCCTTCTACCCGGATTACTATGAGACCCAAAATCTAATTAAACCCGGGAACCTCTTTCTCATACATGTGCATGCACACACACACACACACACACTATGGAAAGCATCAATGTATTGCCAGGGAAGATATAATCTATAAAAATAAAATCCGAGAGGATGTGACCTTGCTTGTCCTCCCCCGGGTGACAGTAAGGGAGACATGACACAGCCACCCACCCCCTGCAAACCAGTTTGTCCAGCCTGGGTGGGGGGGGTAGGTAGGGGAACGGGAGGGTAGGGGAGACATCCACCCTCCTCCTGAAAACCTAATTGTCCGCCCCGGGTGGGGGCGGGGTTGGTAGGCGATCGGGAGGGTAGGGTGACAGCAGCCCGGGTTCCAGCGCGCGTAGCGCGCGCCAACAAGCTCGTGGTAATAATTTATCGTCAGTGCAGCTCATTTGCATGTTGGATTCGAATTCAATTTCAGCCGGTCACCGGATCTCCCTAAATGATGGGTTTGTCAAATTAATGAACTCAAGAGTTAATCACGGAGACAAATCTTTTATTGCAGGCATTAATTCGCCTTCCCCTACATTAACCCGGTGCGATAAATTTGTGCGTTAACCACTGAGAGGTTAAGTGAGCTGTCACGCTCTTTCTTTCAAGAATACCAAGCCATTCTTAATGACATAACCAGATTTTTTTTTTTTTATAAAAAAATGGTTTTAATCTGCACCATTATCACCAAAAACTTTTGCCATTATCAACGAAAACCGCTAATAATAATAATAATAATAATAATAATAATAATAATAATAATAATAATAATAATGCTAAGAAATCCACAATCTCATTAAAAACCGTTTATGTAATAATAATCCACAATTATACAGTAAAACTATATTGCTATGTAAAAGAAAGAAGCAAAGACTCATGACCCTCATCACTGTTTACGCTAGAGCATTGTAATAGGGTTTACTATATAATTGTGGATTTTCATTACACAATAACAATAATCTTATTAATTATAATTACAATATTATTTTTATTAATAACACCATCACTGGAAAGAGGCAAATCACACGTAGCAAGCAATAGCCGGCAGTCGATGCATAAATAAAGGACACATTTAGGGCGGCAGATCAAAGGCTCGAATTAATATTGCTGGCGTGTAGATGCTCCGGGGAAAGAGAGAGAGAGAGAGAGAGAGAGAGAGAGAGAGAGAGAGAGAGAGAGAGAGAGAGGGCATCTACCTTACCTTTAATGCACATTCACGTGCTGCTTTGCAGTTGCACACACAAATCCGCAGAGAGAGAGAGAGAGAGAGAGAGAGAGAGAGAGAGATCCCTTATAGGAGCTACTGTATCCTAAACGAACACAGTAAGTATATATATATATATATATATATATATATATATATATATATATATATATATATATATATATATATATATATATATATATATATATATATATATATATATATATAGAGAGAGAGAGAGAGAGAGAGAGAGAGAGAGAGAGAGAGAGCAGTCAGCCAGAATCAGCGGCGGTGTCGTCGGTGTCCCCCGCTGTGCAAATATTGACTTTCTTCTCATTATTAAAGATTTACTAAGGCCAGCGGGGGCAGTAACTCCACGCGGCCACATAGCGCAAATGACATTATAACCCTTGTAACTACATCTCCTGCCATTACTACGCCCTGGCGCGCATGCGCGTAACTTTTATGGGCAGGGGATTTCGGATGCTGATTGCCGGGTATAACTAGGAGGAGGAGGAGGAGGAGGAGGAGGAGGAGGAGGAGGAGGGGAGGAGGAGGAGGAGGAGGAGGAGGAGGAGGAGTCAATGTCTCAGGCACGTTTGAGAGAGGAGAGAGAGAGAGAGAGCAAGTCTCAGAGAGAGAGAGAGAGAGAGAGAGAGGAGGGGGTTGGTTCTGCAATTAATAATATGTACTGGAAACATACACGCATACACACACACACATATATAAATTCACAAGAACAAGAGAGAGAGAGAGAGAATTGAGATCTTCGCATAAAATTACATGGAATGTGAAGGATAGTCATTCAGTGATACTAGGATGGAAAAACTTTTTGTTCCTTTTACAGTTATCGATTAAAAGGCAGCAAGATCGAACAAATTTATTATTATTATTATTATTATTATTATTATTATTATTATTATTATTAGAGAATTTGGTTTAAAGACATTTTTTCTTATACAGTTATCAATTAAAAGGCAGCAAGATTGAACAGATTTGATTATTTTATTATTATTATTATTATTATTATTATTATTATTATTATTATTATTATTAGAGATTTTGGTTTAAAGACTTTTTTCCTTTTACAGTTATCGATTGAACAGCAAGATTTGATGATTTGATGATGATGATGATGATGATTATTAGAAAATTTGGTTTAAAGATTTTTTTTTCTTTTACAGTTATCGATTAAAAGGCAGCAAGATTTAACAGATTTGATGATGATGATGATCATGATGATGATGATTATTATTATTATCATTAGAGAATTTGGTTTAAAGACTTTTTTTTTCTTCTACAGTTATCGATTAAAAGTCAGCAAGATTGAACAGATTTGATTATTATTATTATTATTATTATTATTATTATTATTATTATTAGAGAATCTGGTTTAAAGAACATGCAGAATGACTCTAGGTACGGAGAGCTATGCATAACTCGTTTTGGCATTCTGTCCGATTTCATTCATCGGAAAGAGCGGAAGCAACGTAAGAAGCTTTACTTCTGTCTCTTTCTCTTTCTCTTGTGCTTTCACAAATACAGATAAGCCCAAGTAAAGATTCTCTCTCTCTCTCTCTCTCTCTCCTTATCCAATATTCTTCTCCTTCCATACCACCACGTCACCACACCTTGTCCCATTCCTCGCGTTATTGCTGCTGCTGTTGCTGCCCTCTCTCTCTCTCTCTCTCTCTCTCTCTCTCTCTCTCTCTCTCTCTCTCTCTCTCTCCCTTTCCATGACAAACCACTCGGCATCACCTCCCTGTTTAGACAGCGGAAGGGCACACAACGTAAGTGCCCTCGGAAGGGGAGCTGGAGTGTCCCTGGAGGGCCCTTGGAGCGGCCTTGATGCGCCTCTAATGACGACAATCACTAGCAAAGGCAAGCGACTACACAGCAGCGACTACTACACAGCAGCGACTACTACACAGCAGCGACTGCATCTCCTGAACTGTGGCCTTTGCTTAGGGTAATGTAAGGGACGCCAATGGCTGCTGTTATTACAGTGGACAAATGGATCTACGTTGGTTACTAGGGCTTATTTTTTTTTTTATTTTGGGGCTCGTGGTTGGTAAGAATAAATATATATATATTGATGTATGCATTCTCAAGCAAGCACGAAAACAGAAACAGACACACACATATATATATTAATATATATAATATACACATATAAGTATATATATAATATATCTATCTATCTATATATATATATATATATATATATATATATATATATATATATATATATATATATATATATATATAAACCAAGGAAGAAACGCAACAATGGAATATTCTCAACTTGCTTCGTCGTAAGGCATTTCTAAGGGGGAATAAAATGTCTTGAAATTGTGTCAAAAAACGAAACCTTATGAGGAGATACCTTTTGTTTCATTCCATCCCTGCAGTACTTTCAATTTAAACATCACGTGTTCCTGTTAGTTGTTGTTATTATATATATATATATATATATATATATATATATATATATATATATATATATATATATATATATGTGTGTGTACACACACACACACATATATATATATGTATATATATATATATATATATATGTGTGTGTGTGTGTGTGTGATATAAAAACACCGTATCGTGCTTGTCAGTTATCAATAGAAGGATCGACAGTGATACTCATGTTTAGCAAGATGAAATGTATTTGTAAATATTTCTACAAATACATTTTGCCTACTGCTAAACAAAGAGTACTGCTGTGGATCCTTCTATATATATATATATATATATATATATATATATATATATATATATATATATATATATATATATATATATGTATATATGTATAATATATATAAATATATATATGTTTAAATTTAATTTCTTCATTTGTATCTACTTTTGCTTTATCCTCTGATTTTTCTATCACAATATTCCACTAAGGTTTTATTGCAAAAAAATAATAATAATAATATAATAAAAAAATAAATAAATAAAAAGTCGTCTCGATGAAACAGACATACAAACTGACTAATGACACCATGTCTTTGTGCCTGCGAAACGCGCATCTAAACCTGAGTCCTAATTAAAGTTTACATGTTCCCGAACCAAAGAAAGCTTTTGTCGAAAATTACGATCCTAAGTATGAATTGTGCAGACAATGAAACACCTTCAAGGTCACAAATATACGCCTACACATTCATTGGGTAAATTTACGCGTCAGGTGTAGAATGGAATACAGAAGTTCGGACAGAGGCCAACCGTTGGGACTTACGAGGTCATTCAGCGCTGAAATGAATATTGACAGTAAAAAGGTTTGAAAGGTGTAAGGGGAGGAAACCTCGCAGTTGCACTATGAATCAACTGTTAGAAGAGGGTGGAAAGTCAGATGGAAGAGAGAATATGAATGGAGGTACAGTAAAAGAAATGAAAGGAATTGCAGCTTGGAGCCGAAGGGACGCTGTAAAGAACCTCAAGTAATGCCTACAGTGCACCCTCAAGGACACATAAATATACACCTACATATTCATTTGGTAAATCTATGCATCTGGTGCAGAATGGGATATAGAATTTAAACCACAGGACAAGCGTTGGGACCTAAGAGGTCATATACGGCTGAAAGGGAAACTGAGAGTAAAGAAGGTTTTAAAGGTGTAACAGGAGGAAAATCTCGCAGTTGCACTACGAAACAATTGTTAGCAGAGGGTTGAGGAAAGTAAGATGGAAGAAAGCGAATATGAAAGGAGGTACAGCAAAAGGAATGAAAGTGGTTGCAGTAGGGGCCGAAGGAGGGATGCATCAGCCCAGAAATGATTAATGTTGACGCATATTTGTAAGACACATATTTCTTCTTCTTCTTCTTCGTTTAACGTGCTTTTTCCCATTTTTCATATGGGGTAAGCACGATGTCTTCTTTTGAAGGACTTTGATTTGGCGTTGAGGTAGGCCGTAGCCTCGATCGGCTGCCCTGCCTGACATCGCTTAGACCCCGGTAGCACATGTGTATATGTATCGTGCCAAATCCCCAGCTCCCTTTCTCCCAGCAGCGAGGAGACGTGAGCGGTTAGGCCGACAGTTCGAGACGTGTGAGGCGTCTGTTATGTTTTTGTAGATGTTGGAGTGGCTTTGTTTGTGAAGACACACATATCTCTACATGTGATTAATGTTGACGCATATTTGTAAGACACACATGTTTCTACATGTTTCTAATGCTTGATTCCTATTAATTATCAAAGCGTCATTACCTCCGAAAATAAACTGTGTAATAGAAATAAACTGTTTATAAAGGAAATCAAATTTCCTTTACTGCCTCACGAACATGTCAAAAGAAATGATGTAGTGGCATAACAATATCACATCTGGAAGACACAAAGGAGACTGCAATACCGGATAACTAAGAAAATATTCTTTTTCAGCCATCCAACTATTATTATTTGTTGAGCTGCCAGAAATGTTTTACAGTGAAAAAATTAATAAAGATATAAGCGTCCCTGTAATTCCCAGCGAGGATCAAACAATGTCATATGGGAAGCACCGGTAAAAAGCTTCTAGCATGGAAAGAATGAATAAAAACATCAGAAGATATTGATAAAATGAAGATTAATATCTATTTTCCACGAGCATCGTGGAACGGTGTTAAATAAATAAAAGTTTTTATTTAGGAATATTCTGAAGAAGATCAATACGCCATATCCAGTGAACTGGCAGCTACCTAACGAACTCCCTTGTCTACAAATTATATGTAATTTGTGCTTCCCATTTCCAGCAAGCGCGAGCGCGCACACACGTGTACACACTCACACACAAGTACATAAACAGATATGAGGAACAGACTTGGAAAAAAGACTAATATAATCAGAACTGAGGATATCTCTCTTATCTTGCTATATATATATATATATACAGATATATATATATATATATATATATATATATATATATATATATATATATATATATATATATATATATATATGTATATTATATATAATTAGACAGACTGATTGATAGATAGATAAACAGACAGATATCTTAAATTATGATTATTACTCCTTTTCGAAATCTCTCCCTCACGTTTAGACTTCCTCGATATCCTCCCTTTCCTCCTCACAGTGAGGGATTCCTACCTTCATCCCCACCACCCCTCCCCCTTCCCCTTCCCCAGCAACCTCCCCCTATCTACTCATCTCCAACCGTGAACGAAGAAAGTGGAAATGAATTAACTTAAAATCACACATATCATCCCTACTGGCATATCTTTCATTTCCTTGTCTTACGGATAAATCTATTTCCGTTGCTAGCTCCTCTCTCTCTCTCTCTCTCTCTCTGTACTCCACGATTCCCCGTGTGATGTTCACGATAAAGTGTCTCCTCTGCTCAGTCGTAAAAAAAAAAACAGTCCGATCGAAATCAGTCCCTCGATCACGTATAAATAAGGGTTATTTTTCTCTAAAATCCGGCGGCTGGAATTGCTTCATCATAATACTCTTGTCTTCAGCGTTATTCTGCCGAGTGTTTTTATGAATGAGGTTACTGGCAGAATTTGATGAGATTACCTTTAGATTTTGATGAGATTACTTTTATAATTAAAAAAAAAACTTTGACTACCCGCAAATGGAATCTGCAATGCAAGCGCTGGCTGTAAATTTAATAATAAAAAAAAAACTAATTAAAACTTTTCATGTCTATTTTGTACTGTATAAACATTGTAAAACTGACCTAGATAAAATGTGACATTGTATTAATTTCTCTCTCTCTTTCTCTCTCATGAATATATAAAAACGGTATATGGCAAGTTTCATGTCTATTTTGTACTGGATAAACAGAATAAAATTGACCTAATTAATATGTGACACTGTATTAATTAATATCTCTCTCTCTCTCTCTCTCTCTCTCTCTCTCTCTCTCTCTCTCTCTCTCTCTCTCTCTCTCGTATGTATATACATATACAAAACTAATGAGTTTATGTTGATTAAATGTAGGGAGTTACAAAGAGACGTATTGGTAATGGTTTTAGAATTCTCGTTTTCGTATATTGTTTACATATATATATATATATATATATATATATATATATATATATATATATATATATATATATATATATATATATATATATAAACGATATACGAAAAAGAAATTTCTAAAAACATCACCAAATACGTCTAGAAACAACTGCCTACATTTAACCATCATAAACTCATCAGTTTGCAATAAACCTTTATATATGTTACCTTTAAATATGCGAACACTGTATCCACAAGTTCCTCCTTTATCAAAGAACAGACTTCAATCACAGCTGGAAGCTGAACTTTAGGAAAAAAAAATAGAGATTTAAAAATGTATCCTGGATATTTCCGGTGGGATGTGGACCCCAAAAGAGAAATATGGAAATTAAGCCAACAAAATGCAGAGTACATATTTGTCTAGTTGATATTCAGAATCCCAAATATTTACACCCGAAATAGTGGGGCACAATTCCTCCTCCGTCTTCAAGGGGCTTGTAGTGGATTCCACGGAGTGTTTTCCAACTCTTATTCTTCCCCAGAAAGGGAAGGGAAGAGGAGGGATGGGACAAAGGAAACGAAGGAATAGAAGACGACGAGGAAATGACAAAATAAAATTACATGTGATTGGAGACGAAGACAAGAAAATAAGGAGTGTTTTCCAACTTTCTTTTCTTTGTTTTCCAAAAAAAGGGAGAGGAGGGACAAAGGAAACACAAGGGAATAGAAGACGACGGGGAAATGAGAAGATAAAATTACATGTGATTGGAGATGAAGACAAGAAAATAAGGAGTGTTTTCTTATTTTTCTCCAGAAAGGGAAGAAGAGAGGAGTGACAGAGAAGATAAAGGAATAGAAGAAGAGGAGAAAGAGACAAATTAAAAATACATGGAATTTAGAGGTAAAGAAATTATATAGAAAGTTTTCCTATTTTTTATTTTTCTCCAGAAAGGAAAGGTGAAGGATAAAGGAAATAAAGGAATAGAAGAAGGAGAGCAGAAAGACAATAAAAAAATAAGTGGGATTGGAGGTAAAGAAAAGATAAGGAAAGTTTTCCAGCTCTTTTATTTCTCTCCAGAAGTGGAAGGAGAGAGGAGGGACAAAGGAAATAAAGGAATAAAGGAATAAAACAACAGGAGAAAAAGACAAACAAAAAATTGCATGGGATTGGAGATGAAAGGAAGGGAAATAGGAGAGTTTTCCAACTTTATTTCTTATATTTCCCAGCAAAAGGAAGGGAAGAGACATAGGATATAAAAAATAAAAGAATAAGAGAAAAGAGAAAATAATATACATAGGATTGGAGAGAAAGATAATAAGGAGTGTTTTCCAACTCTTATTTCTTCCTCTAGAAAATGGAGGAGAGAGGAGGGACAAAGGAGACAGAGGAATAGAAGAAGAGGAGATACTAAAGTTGGAATAAAGAACAAATGTAGCAGACAGGTAGAAGAAATGGAAAATGAAAAGATAAATATCAAGGGAAAGTAGACAAGAAGGTTTTTAAGGAAGGAAGGAAAATGACAATCAAACACAAACCTGAAAAAGAGAGAAGCAAGAAATGTAAAAGAATAAATGAAAAAGTAAATAGTAGGAAAAGACAAAATACGAATGAAAGAGAGAACTGGTAAAAGGTTCAGAAAATAAGAGCGAAGGGAATACTGAAAGAAGATTAAAGAACAGAGAGATAATGGGGAACGAGAAATGAAAGAGGTCTGGAAGAAATGACAATACAAAGGAAATAGATAACAAAATGAAAGGAATACGAAAATATAAAAAGATTAGTAAAGTAATAATGAGGACATGAGAAACACACCAAATCAAAATAAGAAGGGACGAATAATAATGAAGAAAAAATAGAAAATGTATGTAATAATTAAAAAAAAGATACAATGGACTGCGAAGGAAGACAAAATAAAAAAGAATGATTCTCAAGAAACAATCAATGAAAGGTAGAATGCAAGAAATTTAAGACAATCGCTTATAAAATATTAATAATAAATCACATGACATTTAAGGGGAAAGAGAGAGAGAGAGAGAGAGAGAGAGAGAGAGAGAGAGAGAGAGAGAAGAGAGAGAGTAGAAATATTAATAACAACACGTGAGAAAACCTGAGAGAGAGAGAGAGAGAGAGAGAGAGAGAGAGAGAGAGAGAGAGAGAGAGAGAGAGAGAGAGAATGTGATGTGGAAGTTAAAACCCCAACCCAAAAATACTTTACATCTTCAGGAAAATCAACAGAAGTGCCGAAGAACCTGACTAAATAAAACTGCATCGTTCAGTTATCAACACAAAGCCGTCAGTAGTAGTTCACACAAAGTCAATTCTTTACAACGGTACAGAGAAACTCGGGGGAAATTCGCCCTTTCCCACTGAAAAATTGAAGTACAACTGAGCAATGCATAAAATTTCACACAGATGTCCTGTTTCATTTTATTCTGTCACTGTATATTTCGCGCTACTCTGAGGGTTTGCTAGATTTTTAAAACAATTTTTGTTTTTTAGATATTTTCACATTCATGGTCAATATGTGAGAAGACAGATACAGCTGAGGTCTACTGATTCTCTCTCTCTCTCTCTCTCTCTCTCTCTCTCTCTCTCTCTCTCTCTCTCTCTCTCTCTCTCTCTCTTTCCAGACACAGATCGATCAATTAGTAAAGATTCTCTCTCTCTCTCTCATTTTAGACCGATAGGCTAAGCAACATCGCGTCAGACACTTAGTAGACAGGCTACCACCACGGAACGACGTATCGTATGCTTCTAGCATATAAACCACCACGGAAACCTAGATGGAGCACTGTGGGCTAGATGAAATAGGCCACTTTCATCCAAATAACTAAGGGTCACATCCTTCGAGACGAGACTTTAAATCTTAGTCTATTTAACGACAAGCACACTTCAATATAGCACTCAACAGATAGAAACCTGCTTCGTGCTCCAAGAGGACTCACTTCAGCTTTGCCAAGCAAATCGAAAGCAATGCTTGCGTAACTCAGACCATTTGCAGAATTACCAAATCAAAAGAAAAGCAGTCTTTCTTATTCTTTTGCTTTCCCCAACCAGCTCTCTTCGCGGGAAATCCTGAAGGAAATCCTTAAGAAGTTCAAGCAATCAGAAGCATGAGGAAAAAGCTATTGCCAATGCACAAGATCCGTACTGCAATGTATGATGAAAACGGAAGCCAATCCAGGTTTTTCTTTGCTCACATGAAATTATTATTTAATTTTCACGCTGTATCTAAATTCAGCGCCTCTTTTATCAATTTTGAAAGTATAAAGGGCAATTACTCTCATGAAATTATTTAATTTTCACATTGTATCTAAATCCAGTGCCTCATATTTCAATTTTAGTAATAAAAATGGCAATTGGAGATTAAAAACTCTGTTAGGGTAATTTGGATGGTTATCCAAATACTCTGCAATTATTTACGTCTTCTTTCACGAGAGCAAGGAAGTGATTAGCATAGTTGCCTTAATAACAAGAGGTAACTTTAAACATTATTTCACGAACAGCATGAAGCTGTCGTTTCCTTTACATTCACTGTAAATCAGTAACAGTACCAATACAAGAAATATGGTAAAAATGTTTCCTGGGTGTTCTCAGTGTTCAAAAAAAGATCCAAGGAATTCAACTTAATACAACCTACAGGAACAAAACACTGAACACAAGCGTTGAAATGAGATATGGAAAAAGAATTTACAAATAATAACATCATATATATATATATATATATATATATATATATATATATATATATATATATATATATATATATATATATATATATATATATATATATATATATATATATATATATATATATATATATATAGAGAGAGAGAGAGAGAGAGAGAGAGAGAGAGAGAGAGAGAGAGAGAGAGAGAGAGAGAGAGGGAGAGGGAGAGAAAGAGAGAGACTGCAAGCTTTATCTTCCCTTTTACTTCCTAAATCACTTCTTTACCTAACTCCATAAAGTTCAGGAACAAAGTTTTCTCTTTCCAGTTTTCCAGGTTTTTCCAGGAGAGAATCTGAAGAAGGAAGATAAAAAACAAAAAACTTTTAAAATTTCTTTCGAAATGAAACATCAGCCCTATATATACAGATCCCTCTGGGGTCAAAATAAGTCGAATGGAAAATCTCTCACAGTATTCCAGCCTGAATCCTGAGCTGGAAAAAGAACTGGATTCCAAATGAATGTTTTGTCAAGATGTAGAGAAAAAAAAAACACACCCTTAAAACATCTCTGCTAATAGCTTTATCACAAATCCCATCAAAGCAAAATTCACGGGGAAAAAGTAAGGCAAGAGATTGCTTCTTTTCAGAAAAATTAAAAAAAACTGATTGATAGGTTTTTATTTACAGTTGAATTTTCAGCCGACTTAATATCCGTTTATCCTATATCTCCAAGGACTTCTGCGTTTAAGAGGGGAGTTGCTTTTACTTAACGTAGGATGCAAGGATGTCTATATAATACATACATTTTACAAATACACACACAGACACACACATATTTTATATATATATATATATATATATATATATATATATATATATATATATATATATATATTATAAATATATACACACGATGAATTATCACCGAAGGGGAGAATTTGAACACACATATATATATATATAAAACATTTATCAAACCTTCGGTGATAATTCTCCATCGGAGATATACTCGAGGAAGTGAATTTGATATTAAACTGACATTTGTAGCTTCATGATTGTATATAACATTTTATATATATTATATATATATATATATATATATATATACAAACACACTCACATTTTATATATATATATATATATATATATATATATATATATATATATATATATATATATATATGTATATATATATATAGTGACTGTGTATGTACGTTTTATGTATGTCTGTGGGAATATAAACGCGATGGGGGAAAAATCATAAGGTTATCGAGACTTCAAATTCAAGCTTCCAAAGAATATGGCAACGAAAAAAAAAAAAACAAGAAAGGAATATTCCTCTACAACTGAGAGGTCCAGAGTAACAAATTTGTTTAAATTCTTTCCACAAACAAACACACAAGACACACACTTCGACAAAAACACGAAAGGAAGAACGAAAAACAAAATCGCTTCAATATGCGAGACCAAACGAAAGGTGTAGTCGATAAGAAAGAGAAGATAAATAAGAGAACAAACGCCCCCCAGCCCCCCCAAAAAATGGAAGAAATGCAACGGTTTTCTCCAATAGAGAAGAAGATTGAACGTTGCAACCTGTGCATAATGAAATGCGCGGCAGTCTCATACATTGCAAATCCTGCATTGCAACCCCTCCCCCCTGCACTTACCCCCTCCCACCTCCCTCCTCCCCTCCTCGTCTTTCGTCTTGTAAATGATCCTCCGAAACATTTGACGTCGTTATTGGGAATGCCTAAAACACCACAAGAGCAGGGTGGATTTACAGCGATTTTACTAGAGAGAGAGAGAGAGAGAGAGAGAGAGAGAGAGAGAGAGAGAGAGAGGCAGTCTTTTATTTAAAAGAATTTTAACACATAATTGAATAACAAAATTACACAAAGTTTTCAGTTATAATTTTTGTTTGGAGAGAGAGAGAGAGAGAGAGAGAGAGAGAGAGAGAGAGAGAGAGAGAGAGAGAGAGAGAGAGAGAGAGAGAGGTGGTCTTTCATTTCCGAGAGAAATTTTAACCCAAGATTGAGTAACGAAAGTACACAAAGTTTTCATTTATAATTTTTGTTTGAAGTAGCTTATTCCAAAATAACAGAATACACCATAATGTAAAAAAAAAATTGTAAAAATACATTAAATCTGGCAGAAGTAAATTCAGTGAAGACGACATAAGCAGATAAAACGCCAAAGAGAATAGGAGAAAACGATGTGAAAATTCTTTATTACTGACTTTATCATCGGTAATTAACTAAAAGCTGCGTTTTACAAAAAGTATATAAAAGCGTTTCTCATATTTCATAGCAAACTTAGAGCAACGTATTGTAAGAAACATCTATAATATACTAAAAATCTAGTAAGTGGACTCCAGTGCAAAATATGAAAAGATAATAATATTGATGAACTAAACTGCTATCAATACAAAGCAATACATCGTCAGCTTCTATAGAATGATCATGCCAGCTGAACTATTTACCCATCCATACAAATTAAAATCTCATTCAAACAACCATATTTATGTTTAACGAATCTCTCCATTTATATAAGTTATCTATCTTCCATTTTCTTATCTTCTTCATCCATGCAAAAGGCCACAGCGCAAGGAAAAGGTTCTCTGGAACCCATCAGATAGCGTGAGCAGGGATTCAGGGATTCTGTCAAGGAATACATTATCACCTCGCAGTCGATCACCGCTGAGAACTTGAGAACCAGAGCTATGTCAGCAATGATGGATGTTCTGAACACACACACACACACACACACACACACACACACATATATATATATAATATATATATATATATATAGATATATATGAGAAATATGTGTGAAATCTTAGCTTGATAACGAGTAATATTTCTAAGGAAAGGTCGAACACTATATTTTGCGAGCTTTCGCGGTATATAACCTCATCACGAGGCTGAAAATTAGTGAAAAAAAACTTATTGAAACCGTATTGTAATATCAATGATTTTGAGGTGTTGTTAACAGGAACAGCAATCTCGATATTTTTATTTGATAACGAAGAGGTAATCAAGACATTAATAAAAAAATACATTACCCTTTCATCCCAGTTATAATAAGTAACACGGATATGGGAAACCAACTCTGATATTGACCTTATAATGTGTGACAATTTAAAAAAAAATTATAAACAGTTTAGTCATTTAGCTGATAACAATGCTAACTGTCAATTATCGAGACGCCATCCACAAACAGTGAACAGGAAAAGTCTGAAGGGTTATCAATCCTAAAAGCAAAAAAAAAAAAAAAAAAAAAAAAAAAAAAAAAAAAACAGGACTAACTAAAAACGACTGAAGGAATATCAATCCTACAAGCAAAAAAAAAAAAAAAGACTAACGCAAGCTCCATCGCATAAATTTCTTCAAAAAAAAAAAAATA
>NC_089790.1:16282500-16285000 GCF_040412425.1 Macrobrachium rosenbergii
CAGACGCATAAAAACTAATTACGTCCATATATCGTAGAGCCAGTTCTCTCTCACATGTGCCAAAGCGTTAACGCACGTGTGCGTGTATGTCAGTGTGTATGTATGTGTGTCTAAAGCCTTTAAACATGACAAAAATTAAATAATTGCCCTAAAGAACTAAGCACGGCCGTAAATCGAAGAGCCAATATTCTCTCAACACATGCCAGCGTTTAATTTCAAACGTGAGAAAAATGATGAAAAAATTCTCTTCGTAAAAACTCCAGCTTTCTAATTAAGCACGGGATTACATGAGCTACCTTTTTTATGACAAAGTTTGATCTAGGAAAGTCTGCCGTAAGGCCAGCTGACACGCGCAAATGAAACAGATGACTGAAATAAATGAAATCGAATTGATAAGAACGAACAGTGAAATTGTGAGAGATTGGATCACCTGGCGTTGCATTATCCCCCCATTTCATTTCGGTCTGAGGATAATTCTTGGTTGTGGCATTCCTGCCTTCAAAATTTGCTAGTACGCCATTAGCAACTAGCTTCATATAAAACTGTGAAGCAAAATTATTTCTTGTTTATCCAAAAATTGCAAAGCTATCTCCTATACACTACACTGTACATAATGTTACTTGTTACTGGTACTGCTGAATATTTTTATATATTTTTCACTTTTCCCAATACCAAAATTATCTCACGGAACACGAAACTGATCTCATAAACCTAGTACCACTGCATAGTTTTATGTTTTTCCCTTTTCCTAATACCAAAATTATCTCATGGAACATGGAAATGATTGCACAACCTTGATACCACTGATTTTTACATTTTTTTTACTTTGACTGATACCAAAATGATCTCACGGAACACGAAAATTATCTCACAAACCTTAGTACCGCTGCATCTTATAATATGTTTTCCCCTTTTCCTAATACCAAAATGATTTCACGGAACACGAAAATTACCTCGCAAACTTTAGTACCACTGAATCTTTTAATATATTTTCCCCTTTTCCTGATACCAAAATGGTCTCACGGAACACGAAAGTGATCTGAAACTGATCTCCCAACCTTGGTACCACTGCAGATTTTCCCCTCGTCAGAAGTCTGTCCCGCATAATATGATTGTTGCCGTATGCAATGAATTCGGGGGGCTGCTGGGGGGGGGCCTCCTAATTCAGTGGCCTTAAATGAGTCTGGCCCGCCCTTATGAATTACTAAGCAGCAAAGGAAGGGGAGGAGAGAGAGAGAGAGAGAGAGAGAGAGAGAGAGAGAGAGAGAGAGAGAGAGAGAGAGAGAGGTTTTAGGAGGGGTGGGGTGGGGGGGCAGAGAAACGGTGGAAGAGTAAACTCAGACCTTAATTCACACATATCATGTGACGACCTCAGCTACGTGACTCCATTACACGGTTAATGTGCCCCGGATTGAAGAATCTAATCCGTGTCACCGTGTAAGATGGAATCGGTGTTAAATTATATTGTAACTGCTTCTGAGAAGACGTCTGAGGTTTTCTAAATCGTGAAGCGGTTGGGAATTCTGACAAGTCCTGCCCATAAATGAAATATCAAATGCACGCCCCTTTCTCCCTAAGTCTGGTTGAACTGAGTATATAATTTAGGCCAAAGGTCAAGCATGGGACCTATGAGGTCATTTAGCGCTGAAACGGAAATTGACAGTAAAAGGTTTGAAAGGTGTATCAGGAGGAAAACCTCGCAGTTGGACTATAAATCAATTTTTTGGAGAGGTTGGATAGTAAAATGGAAGAAAGAGAATATGAAAGGAAGTAAAGTAAAAGACACGAAAGGGGTTGCATTAGGGGCCGAAGGCACGCTGCAAAAAATCTTAAGTTATGCCTACAGTGCACCGCCGAGGTGCACTGGCGGCACTAACCCCCCTACCGGGACCATCCATATGTCTGGTGAACGCTATCGAAGATGTTTCATAATTAATAAGTTACACCTAAAAATGCTTAATGCACTTCATTTTAAGGACTTCATAAGTTAACAGGTCCTTGAAAAATGCTTTTATGCTGGACAAAGCAGAAGCACTGATCTTTAATTTCATTTGTATATAAAAATAAGCACATTTCATCGACCTATGGCAATGAGAAATCGAAAAAATGGTATACAATGATAAATTGAAAAAATTGTATACAATGATAAATTGAAAAAATGGTATACAATGATAAATTGAAAAAATCGTATACAATGATAAACTGAAAAAATCGTATACAATGATAGATTGAAAAAACCGTATACAATGATAAATTGAAAAAATTATGATAGAAAATTCGTATGCATTAAAATCAAATCAACCAAACAAAATTCGTTTGAGAACACTCAGCCTTCGGGAGAGGTGCAACCAGCTAACTGAAGCTGACAATTTAATCCACATTCCCAACTGCCAAAATTTAATTAATAAAAATTAGATTCATAAAAATTAAATTAATTAAAAAATCAACCAAACTAAATTAATTTCTGAAGACTCGGCTTCAGGATAGTTACAATCAGCAA
>NC_089790.1:16287500-16295000 GCF_040412425.1 Macrobrachium rosenbergii
AATTCGTGTATTTCCTAACATGAAAATAGTTTAAAAAGCGATTCGTGTATTGCCTAACACGAATGTAAGTGCTAAAATCAATTCAAGTTTCGCAAAACACGAAAATGCAATTGAGGAAAAACGATTCGCGCATTGCGTAACACGCAAATGAAAATGACAAAATCAATTCTTGTTCGCCAAACACGAAAATAAAATTCAGAAAATCAATTCGTGTATTGCCTGACAAGAAAATAAGTGACAAAATAAATTCGTGCATTGCCGAACACGAGAACAAAAATGACAAAATCACTTCATGTACCCTGTCATCAATTATGCCACAATATTAATCTTAAACTTCATATAGTAACTGAATAACCATAAATATTCCAAACAAAACACTTAATTAAGCGAACGTATTAAAATCTACCATATCAAATTAAAGAAGTATTTTCACACAAAACTTAACGACCAATTCCAACAAGTGTTAAATTTGGTAAAATGAGAAAAAGTATATTTTCAAGTTAGTGCAGAAGAAGCAGTTAACTAAAATGAATCGAAATAAATCTAACTGGAGTCCTGTTAATGCTAAGGTGCCAGGTTCGCAAGCAATCTAATTAAATAGGCAATCACTTTTTCTTTAATATAAGATGAACAGTGGTTTACTTACTTTTCATTTAATATAAGATGAACAGTGGTTTGCTATGTCTGATATCAATAACCAACGATAAAATATATAAATAATGAATAATAAAATACACTGATTCGAAATGTTGTTCTATGCTTTAGAGTGTATTTAAAAATTGCATAATTAATCTATGAAATTCAGTATTATGACAGTGACTAGCAATATGTATGATGAAAGATGACTGACGAAGTAATAAACACAGTAAATATGTGCTATAGTTTTTTTCTTATTTTAGTGTTTTGTTTAGATTAAAATATCTAGAATTGAATGTAAGACACTGCATCAGCAAATTACTAACCGTGGTAGCAGTACATAAAACCACCTTGTAAAGCCTAAACTCGGCAGTGACAGTCTCCAAAGTCCACAAATTATTTCCAGCTTTAATAAAAAATATCGTCATTTCCTAAAAGGTTATGAATAGTTCGAAACCCTTGACATTAAATCCTTTCTTAATGCACTAAGTAGGAATTTAACGTCAAATCATCCGGAATATAAAAATCAAAACACCAGCTTCCAATTTTCCCTGCCATAGGCTTACGGCTTCACACCATTTGAAGCTGAAAAAGTAAACGATCGTTTGCCTCTTAAAGGGAAAAAAGATTCCCATAAGAAACCAATATCTTCCGCGCAATAAAATCCCCGAAAGATACGATACTGAATTATTTCTCCGGGCCATAAATACATTTATAGCTATAATCTCAAACGACGTCCTTTATCGAGGATTAATCCCTTCTCTCTCATTAACTTCTTCTTTCTGTCCTTAACCCTCTTAACCTTTCTCTCTCTTTCTCTCTCTCTTGCTACTCATTTCCCCCTCTAATAAACCTCTTCACTCCTTCGCTCACCCTCCACACACCGTCCCCCTCCCCCTCCCTCACACCCCCATCCTAACATACTTAATCCTACCCATCTCCCTTTCCTTTCCTTAACACAGCTTCTGAGAGTCGTTGGGGGGGAGGAGGAGGAGGAGGAGGAGGAGGAGGAGGAGGAGGAGGAGGAGGAGGAGGAGGAGGAGGAGGAGGAGGAGGAGGAGGAGGTGGTTTGGAGAGGAAGAGATGAGGGGGGGAGGAACATGAGGAGAAGGAGGAGGAAGTTTGGGAAGAGAGGGGAAGGGGGGAGGAGAGAGAGAGAGAGAGAGAGAGAGAGAGAGAGAGAGAGAGAGAGAGAGAGACGTAAGGGCAAACAAAACGCAATATTAAGCCGGTGTTGTCTCTGCCTCTAATTTACCTCAGTAGGGTCTTCTTCAATCATTCTCCCCTCCGTGTCTTTTATTCGCTTTATTTTTCTCCCTCTTTTATCCACCTTCTCCTTTATACACACATACACGCATACACTCACAAACACACACACAAACATCCATTCCATTCTTGTCCACCCAGTCTCCTTATTATCATCTACCAGTTCCCCTCCTAAATCTTTTCTCTCGCTCATTCTTTTTTATTCCCCTTCATTGCTTTTCATCTGCTTTACAATCACCACCAAGGAGAAGAAGAAAGAAGAAGAAGAAGAAGAAGAAGAAGAAGAAGAAGAAGAAGAGAGACACGGGGATAAAAAAGAAATAGGATAAAAAGAGAGGGGAAAACTTTCCCTCTCGCTTTCTCTTTCCTCCTCCGCCCACGCGACCTTTCTTTCTTTCTTTTTTGCGTGTTCCTACCGGACGGCAGTTTGTCAGTCAGCTTCTAATAATCTTTCTTCTAAAGCAAACAAGCGCCTTGCGCCCTCGGTGACTGTTGACTAACCTCTCTCTTTCTCTCAATTAATCTTCTGTAATCTTCAACATCAAAAACCGACCTTGAGAATTTGAATATGATGAGAATTTGAAAATGATGATAATAATCATTTCGAGATTGATGATGATAACGCCTCTCTCTCTCTCTCTCTCTCTCTCTCTCTCTCTCTCTCTCTCTCTCTCTCTCTCTCTCTCTCGGCATCAAAAACCGACCCTTGAGAATTTGAAAATGATGACAATAATAATTTCAGAATTGATAATCTCTCTCTCTCTCTCTCTCTCTCTCTCTCTCTCTCTCTCTCTCTCTCTCTCTCTCTCCGTTTTAAATTAATCTTCTGAAACCCCCCCAACATCAAAAACTGACCCAAGAGAATTCGTGAGCGACGACAAAACTCCATTACTACTGACATAATCATAATGCAGAGTCATTACAAAAACTCCACAATCTGCCTATAAGAACAGGTATCATTATTATTCAGGTAACTACATCACCATTATCACCACCAACGGCAATCCTCAAAGAAAACGTTGGTGAAACCGCGAAAGCCTAAAAAGAGAGTTCAACTGACACCAAAAAATAAAAGAAAAATAATTTTTTTTTTTTTAAGCTCGGAGTTTGCTAAGGATTATCTCTTCATTCGGATAACTAGAGCACTTTCCACCCACTGAAGGGATCACATTTAAGGGTAATGGCTATGATAACTGTCATGTTGGTTATTAGCTGGGGAGGGGGGGGGGAGGGGAAGGAGGGGAGAGCTTAAGTGAGGTGAAATTGGGGATAATGTCAATTTACTTGGAAACCGTAATGATTTCTTTAGCACGCTTGTCTTTTACTAAGCAGGTGTCACCATAAAAAAACCTACCCTCTCTCTCTCTCTCTCTCTCTCTCTCTCTCTCTCTCTCTCTCTCTCTCTCTCCTCTCTCTCTCTCTCTCTCTTTTAAATTAACCTTTTAAACCCTTCATCATCAAAAACTAACCCTTGAGAATTTAGAATTGATGATAACACTTCATTGTCTCTCTCTCTCTCTCTCTCTCTCTCTCTCTCTCTCTCTCTCTCTCTCTCTCTCTCTCTCTCTCTGGTGTGTTGCAGTGAAGTTTTCTACGAATCATTAAACAGAAAAGCCTAAATAATAATAATAATAATAATAATAATAATAATAATAATAATAATAATAATAATAATAATAATAATAATAATAATAATAATAATAATAATAATAATAATAATATAATAATAATAATTTATGGTATATTTGGCAAGTAAATTCTAGTTTAGCGAATAGATATCAACTCAAAATTTATCGAAAGTTTCAGAATGAAAGGTAATTGAACTGATAAACTTCAAATTTATCGAAAGCATCAGAATAAAATGGACTTGAATTGTATGTCAAGAAAACTCCCTTTATGGTGATAACAGAAAGAAAATTAAAGACTTCTGAAATATTTTCTTAAAGCACGTTAAATAAATATGAAATTATGAAATTCAGCAAAATATTACAAGAATTAATGATTTTATTTTACTCCAGACAAACTTTTGTTACACGATGTCACCACAATTACCCAGTTAAGCTAACACGTGTGTCGGCGTGGATATTTTTAGATTTAAGACGAAAAAACTTATTAATACGATACGCAGAGAGAGAGAGAGAGAGAGAGAGAGAGAGAGAGAGAGAGAGAGAGAGAGAGACTCAGTTCACAGACATTCGTATTTCATTTCAGTGTCCCGGTAGCATCATGACCCCGTAAACCCTCATATAACAGACCAAATAAACTAAGAGAGAAGAGAGAGAGAGAGAGAGAGAGAGAGAGAGAGAGAGAGAGAGAGAGAGAGACTCAGTTCATCAATATGCGTATTTTATTCCAGTGTCCCAGAAGCATGACCCTTTAAATGAAAAGCATTAAAATAAAAAAAAAAAACTAGAGAGAGAGAGAGCCTCAGTTCACAAGCATTCAGTGTACCCGACGCAATACCCGGTATACTTTCATATAACAAACATTAAGAAAAGTGAGAGAGAGAGAGAGAGAGAGAGAGAGAGAGAGAGAGAGAGAGAGAGGACCTCTGCTCAAGAACTCAACAGAGACGCCAGGTGCAGATACAGCATTTGGGAAATCCATTTCAAAAAGAATATTACATTCCGAATAAGATGGAAATTTAGTTATCCACAGGAGCCGGCAAGCTACTGATACCAGAAACGTCTTTGCTATTTGTATGTATGCATAAATAAGAACACAGCATTATAATTTATTATATATATATATATATATATATATATATATATATATATATATATATATATATATATACATACATATATGTATATATATATATATATATATATATATATATATATATATATATATATATATGTATATATATATATATACACATATAATTACATGCATATATATATATATATATATATATATATATATATATATATATATATATATATATATAAAAAACTACATTCTGGACGATTAAATTCGTAACTATACAGGCAAGGTTACCATAAAACAAAAAGACTGCAAATGTTACGGTTGTTTCTTCAAATAAAAATATAACTTTATTGTTAGTGGAAATGTAAAAAAAAAAATATTTTTTTTTTGTACGGCATATCATAAGTTCAACGCCTGGATTGAAAAAAAGTTGTTTAAATACTTCTCAGCTCTCTCACGAAATTGGTTTAATGGATAAGGCCAGAAACAAGAAGTTAAGAAACCAATTTCCCCAAGAAATTTAAGCCAGTCTTGTCAGAAGCCACAAGAGTTTTCCAAGAATCAATCTTAAATGCCAAAGGGCAGAGGGTGACAATATTCAGACTGAGACCAGTAAAGGTTATTCTGCTGATAATGTCATTAAAATAAATATTCAGCATACAAAAATTTGTTAGCAACTTTAGTCTCTATGGAAATTTTCACGTTAAAATGATGTTTATGAATCAAATCACGGGAAAAAGTGTGAATGACAGGGATTCCTTCATGAGGCAAAGTGTTATCAATATACCTTTGTAAAAGACTTTCCTAGATGTATCAGGGCACTGTTCAGAAAATAATTCATTCCCTATAACAAAAAGGAGGCAAATTTCTAATATACTACTACCACTGATTAACATAAACAGAATGATATCTGTCGTCTCATAAAGAAGAACATTAGTGAAATGTCTCAGTCACTATAAAAAACGAACTTCTCTACAATAACAAACAGCAGTTTTCAGCAACGCCATAAAAAAAAAAATTAATAACAATAACACACGACAAACGTTACTCCATTAGCGACAAGATACGAAAGCCCTCAGACTCACAAAAGAAATCTCTACACACACAGGTCCCAATGACTTCAGAATAACAGTGAATATATTGCAACGTCAGCCAGTTTTCCCTTCTCGCCCTTTGTAGTTAACCCAGAATAATTCCGTGTTCCGAAAGCACTTCGCTGAACACAATTTAGCGAGGCTGCGCTACAAATCTGCGAGGCGGGATCCTTTTGTATCACAGCAATTGTGTGGTATCTATCCACCAAAACGGTGTATTCAATTCGCTTTCTTTTTTATTCTCTTTCCTTCTTCTTCTTCTTCTCCATCTTCCCAAAAGGGAGTTATGACAGAGCTTCCTCCTCTTCCTCTTTATTCTTCTTCTTCCCAAAAGGGAGTTATGACAGAGCTTCCTCCTCTTCCTCTTTATTCTTCTTCTTCCCAAAAGGGAGTTATGACAGAGCTTCCTCTTCTTCCTCTTTATTCTTCTTCTTCCCAAAAGGGAGTTATGACAGAGCTTCCTCCTCTTCCTCTTTATTCTTCTTCTTCCCAAAAGGGAGTTATGACAGAGCTTCCTCCTCTTCCTCTTTATTCTTCTTCTTCCCAAAAGGGAGTTATGACAGAGCTTCCTCCTCTTCCTCTTTATTCTTCTTCTTCCCAAAAGGGAGTTATGACAGAGCTTCCTCCTCTTCCTCTTTATTCTTCTTCTTCCCAAAAGGGAGTTATGACAGAGCATCACATGTTCATGTCCCATTTGGTTCACTTGCATTCTGGCTGGTGTGATGCTCTTCTGAATGAAGACTTTTCCAGAATATTTTTATCTATTTATTTTTTGATTTATTTATTTGTCTATTCAATTTCTGAGGGAGATCTGGAGTGGACGAAGCTTCGGAAAAGTGATTATGGAGTTCTTTGCTATCGTCGCCAGTATTACTTATGGAAAACGCTGAATAATGTTGTATACTAAAAAAAAAATCAATGTTGGACGTCATTTCAACCCCAAGGCAAGAAACTTAATCAAAAGTTATTTTGTACAGTTTTGATAAACTGATTTATGAAATTACAAATACTGCCTGCGGTTATGTTCTTCATATTTGAAGCTTTTAACTATGAAACACCAGTTTAACTGCTTTTTAGTGCAATGTTCATCCGAATCTGCAATATCTGTTTTATATTCTTCGTACGCTTCATTATTCTGACGTGAAATTTTTAGTTCTTCCAGTATTTTCAAGGCAGCAAACTTTATATAAAAGTCTAGAATTCTCATATTTTTAGGAATATTAATAAGATACTAGGCGCCATCCCTAGAATATAAAAAACTTCGACACATCCTAGAGTTATAACTGCATTCATGCAAGTGTTTTCAAGTGCATGTATACAAGAATAAACAGCAGTTACCTATAAAACAAGGTAAGGTACTTCCAAGGTACATAAAAAAACTCATCATCAGATTCACACTCTACTCGTAACGACGCAAAATCAGTTCATGAACTTGCACAGCCAACATTACCGATAGCCAGACAGTAATCCTCTGCCCTGTACCCGAAAACCATTCAAGGAAAAATAATGAAGGATTGTTTTCCTTCGTGCCAGAAACCTTCACGATACGTCTCTCTCTCTCTCTCTCTCTCTCTCTCTCTCTCTCTCTCTCTCTCTCTCTCTTTCCATTCCTCTATTCCTGTTCCATCTGATAACACGTCTTTACAAATCTATATTCTCTCGTTCTCTCTGCTCTGAGCGAGCGTTCCCGCGCTGCAAATGATTCGACATTTCAACTATTCTGGGCTTGATTCCACGATTTCTTGATGCAGGCGCGAAAATTGATCATTTCAGTTGTTTCAGCTTGGCTTTGCGT
>NC_089790.1:16300000-16315000 GCF_040412425.1 Macrobrachium rosenbergii
ATTCATGAAATATAAAATTAAAATAAAAATCTTAAAAATATACTAAGTTAAAAACAAACAAATAAAAAATTTAAAAAATCGATCAAATGGAATCTTTCATGAACTTATTTGGGATAAATTCAAATACTCCAGGTGGTCTTCAACCCCTACAATCTAAACCCTAGGAACCAAGTAGAATGAAACTACCCTATAGAATTTTAAAAGGGTGAAGTCAGATATGGAATCTAACCCCTTCTTAAAAATTTATAGTCTCAAGATTTCCCTCCAGAAAATTTTATAGTCCCAAGAACTCCCCTGCGACCCCTTTAAATGATTAAGTCACCTATCTTTTTCGTTGTTTTTTCCATTTTTATTCCATTTCCCTTTAAAGATTGAGTCCCGTTAGATCTTCATTGTTCGTTTTACCAGCCTGTTATAATTACAAAAGCTGATTAAGCCATCCCCCCAAATTCTCAATAATTGAGGAAAAAAATAAAGTCAATGAACTCTCCTGCAGAGAGAGAGAGAGAGAGAGAGAGAGAGAGGAGAGTTTAAAAATGAACTCAATTCGATGGGATAAAGACTCTTGAACTGGCATTTAAAAATGAAGTACCCAGTGGAGAAATAACTACAGATACCCCTCCCCTATCTACGTTACCGTAAATATTTTTATATTTTTATCTGATTATTAATTTGTTAGTTTATTTTCTTCCTAATAAATGATCTCTTTTTCTGTATCACCTTCCCCTTCCTTCTTCCAAATAATTCTTTGGAAGTCAAAAACAAACTCCTCCCTTTAAAAAAGAGGTCCCATTCTGTATCTACCAAATCATAGAACTCAATATTTCCGCTGGTCTATCATAATTCATGAAATAAATCAAAATAAAATGAGATAAAAAAATGTTTAAAATCTTGTCTGATTCAGTTCATAAAACAAAGAAATAATTTTTTTTAGAAATCAGGTGATCAAATGAAATCTTTCTTTACGTATAATAAGTTATATTAACATTCTTCGATTGGGATAAATTCAAATATTCTGCAGGTGGTCTTCCGACGCTCTGATCAATCTTGTACATATTTATAGGGTCTGCAATTTATAGCAGAGATGAAACTACCGATATAGATTTTTATAGAAGGGACGCAAATACAGATATAGAATCGATTTCCAATCTCCCGCTACATAAACCACATTACCCATGAAAATTTCCATCCAGAAAATTAATATTTCAAAACATAATTCCATGCAGTGGCGACTTTCAAGCATACCACATGAATAGAGCGATATTATATATATATATATACGATATAAATATATATAGTATAAATTCTCATATATATATATATATATATTTTCGTTGTTTTTCCATTTTATTCCATTTTCCTTGTTATTTTTCTCTTCGTTTGTCTCTTCATTGGTTCGTTTTACCAGCCTGTTATAATTACAAAGGCTGATAAAGTCCCTCTCCAACCCCCACTCCCCACCAAGTTCTGAAATCCAATAATGAATGAGGAAATTGGTAGCCATGCTGTGCAGAGAGTCGAATGAATTGCTTAGCTCGATCGCTGCAGAGAGAGAGAGAGAGAGAGAGAGAGAGAGAGAGAGAGAACGAGAGAGAAGAGGGAGAGTCAATGAGAGAGAGAGAGAGAGAGAGAGAGAGAGAGAGAGAGAGAGAGAGAGAGAGAGAGAGAGAGAGAGAGAGAGAGAGAGAGCGTCGATGGGATAAAGACTCTTGAACTGGCATTTACAAAGAAAGTACTCTCGAGTGAGAGAAATAACTACAGATACCTGGAACCTTCTACCTATCTACGTTACCGTAAATATTTATCATATATTTTTATCTGATTATTAATTTGTTAGTTTATTTTTCTTCTCTAATAAATGATCTCTTTTTCTGTATCATCCATCACCTTCTGTTACTTCTTCCAAATGAACGCCGTATTCTTTGGAAGTTTGAATTTCAAAAATGAAGTCCCACAAACTCCCCCCTTTAAAAAAGAGGTCCCATTCTGTATCTACCAAATCAAGAAAATAATATTTCCTCTGGTCTATCATAATTCATGAAATAAATTAAAATAAAATAAAATAAAAATTTAAAAATATTGTCTGATAGTGTTCATAAAACAAACAAATAAAAAATTTAAAAAATCAGGTGATCAAATGGAATCTTTCTTTGCATATAAAAAGTTATATTAACATTCTTCGATTGGGATAAATTCAAATACTCTGCAGGTGGTCTTCAGACGCTCTGATCAATCTTGTGCACATTTATAGGATCTGCAATTTATAGTAGAGATGAAACTACCGATATAGAATTTTATAGAAGGGACGCAAATACAGATATGGAATCGATTTCCAATCTCCCGCTACGTAAACCACATTATCCATGAAAATTTCCATCCAGAAAATTTATATTCTAAAGCATAATTCCGCGCAGTGGCGACTTTCAAGCATACGACATAAATAGAGTATAAATTCTCATATATATATATATATCTTTTTCGTTGTTTTTTCCATTTTTATTCCATTTCCCTTGTTATTTTCCTCTTCGTTTGTCTCTTCATTGGTTCGTTTTACCAGCCTGTTATAATTACAAAGGCTGATAAAGTCCCTCTCCCATCCCCCCCACCAAGTTCTGAAATCCAATAATGAATGAGGAAATTGGTAGCCATGCTGTGCAGAGAGTCGAATGAATTGCTTAGCTCGATCGCTGCAGAGAGAGAGAGAGAGAGAGAGAGAGAGAGAGAGAGAGAGAGAGAGAGATTAGCTCAATTCGATGGGATAAAGACTCTTGAACTGGCATTTACAAAGAAAGTACTCTCGAGTGAGAGAAATAACTACAGATACCTGGAACCTTCTACCTATCTACGTTACCGTAATTATTAATCACATATTTATCTGATTATTAAATTGTTAGTTTATTTTTCTTCTCTAGTAAATGATCTCTCTTTCTGTACCTCCCATTACCTTCTGTTACTTCTTTCAAATGAACACCGTATTGTTTGGAATCTTGAACTTCCTCAAGTCAATGGTTCCTGTGGTGGGCTTGTTCCATATGAATAAGGTTCTTTTCCTGGATAATAATAATAATAATAATAATAATAATAATAATAATAATAATAATAATAATAATAATAATAATAATAATAATATTTTCGCATTACAGAAATAAATAATAAAGTAATCTCTTGTTTACAGCAAGTTTCAACTTACATTAAAATAAGTGTACAGTATATGACCATTCAGTCTAAGAAATTAAGAAATTGAAACAATCCTATTTCATCACTGAAATAACGAGTCATTTTTTAAAAATAATTCTGTTATATCAATGAAAGAATTTTTAATCTTACTTTGTTTTTTTAAACATTTCTGTTTTATCATTAAAAGAACTTTTCATTTTACTTCGTTTTTTAAATAATTCTGTCTTATCATTGAAACAGCGTTTCACTTTCGTTTTTTATTCGGAAAGCAATATTGCAGACCAAACTCGGCTTTATTAGAAAAACAGTTCGACAACTGAAATTTAATGTTTCGCTTAATTCTAAATTTTATTGAGTTATCTGTTGGTATCATTATCCCCGTGAACCAATTCGAAGCAAATTGAGAATTCGGGTGATAATGTCTGTCGGGACGTAAGTGCGTCCAAATATTAGGTCCCCCTCCCTTACCCTTCCCCTCACTCTCACACCCTACCCCTACCCCGCCCCCTTTTCAACTACCCACCTCCCAAGACACCCCCTCCCGGTACCAATATTAAATAACCCCTTCCACCACCCCCTACCCATCTTTTTTTTTTTATTTTGCAATACCCTCTAGATATAAAAGTTAATGAAAATTGCGATTTCTGATATAGAGGTAAGTCCTGGGCAATATTTAAATTGTTCAGAAACAGGATAATTGTAGCGAGGTTTCCCGTTGCAATAAAATTGTCGGCGGCCTCATTCCAATTTAAACTTTAGGCTTAATAACAAAGGAGGAGGAGGAGGAGGAGGAGGAGGAGGAGGAGGAGGAGGAGGAGGAGGAGGAGGAGGAGGAGGAGGAGGAGGAGGAGGAGGAGGAAAGGCCAGCAGCGATGCCAAAGTTATAGTTATCAGGTTCAAATAGTTCTGTCGACGACCAGATCAAAACTCGACTTTCTATTCGACTTTCTGCTCGACTTTCTATATCGACGATTATTGGGCGAGTTTTATTTTTTGTCGGAGCTTATTTCTCCGTTTTTTTCATTTATTTTTTATGGGTTGATGATGCTGATGAGAATTCCTACGAAATAACCCAGACTTCGAAATTCGAATTTGTATGCGGATATATTTATTTTTTTTTTTTTTTAGACTTTTCAGGATTTTTTAAATGGTAGTTTTGTATGCATAAGTACACACACACAAATGTATAATGACGAAGATGGGTAATTGTGATTAAAAACTCGCCAGAGGAAGTTAATACATAGCATTAATGGCGATACATGAACATGAAATCTGTAATGCAGACGGGAAATGAAGAGAAAATGAACGACAGGGAGACGAAGAGAACAGCTCAAGAAGGAAGACTTACGATAATAAAGTTCTCACACCAAACAGCAAATACATACTTCGATATCGCTCGACGCAAGAACTGACATAAAATATTAATTTTAAGGATATGACAGTTTCCAAAGAGAAACAAATATTTAAATATTTTAAAAAGGATTGACCCATATGCTCATCAACCTTTCTTTCTCTTACAAATGTCTACACACCGATTTAGAGGAATAGGCTCACATTCTCCTTTCACAACAAATAACAGAAGCCCTTTTAGATTTAAAAAAGGAAAAATGTAAGTTACTACACACCCACCAGTATTTGTAAATACTACACAGACGAATGAATTTACAAGACTATGCTCACTTACGCTCACATTCTCTTTTTAACAACAAACATTAAAAGCCTTTTTCAATTTATAAAAATGGGAAAATGTAAATTACTACACATCCACCCAGTACTTTTAAACCTGCATAGGCGAACGAACACTTCAATGGACTACCTTTGCAAACAACGAAACAACACGCACGTCTAAAAATTCCTTGACAACAATCTTTCACTATGGCCGGACATTCAGCTGTTATTCATCTCGACATCCACTGGATAAAAAAAGAAAAGAAAAAACCACTTCTGGCATAACGCAAACGATGAATTCATGACAGCTGGAACAACGACTGAATCCGGAAATAAGAGATTGTGTGTCAACATCGACGGGAGGTTTAGAATGCAGATATCAACCTCTTCCCTCTACAAAGCCTAACATCGAGAGAGAGAGAGAGAGAGAGAGAGAGAGAGAGAGAGAGAGAGAGAGAGAGAGAGAGAGAGAGAGTGTAACACTTTCTCTCTCACTTTTACTTCCGCGTACGCTTGAAACTTGACCCCTTTCAAAATGGATGATGTGATCCATATGCGTAAGCGTTTAGGCACGGCGTATTGTTCAGCGTTTAATCAAATGTTCAGCTCTGATTTTAATACCGAGAGTGAAATGTTCACCTCCTTATTAAGAGTGAGAGTGAAATGTTCAGCTCTCCATTAATATTGAGAGTGAAATGTTCAGCTCTCCATTAATACTACGAGTTTAATGGTTAGCTCTCATTAAAACTGAGAGTAAAATGTTTAGCTCTCATTAATACTGAGAGTAAAATTCATTGATACTGAGAGTCAATGTTTAGCTGTCATTAATAAGAGTAAATGTTTAGCTCTCATTATTACTGAGAGTAAAATGTTTAGCTCTCACTAATAAATGTTCAGCTCTTATTAATACTGAGAGTAAAATGTTTAACTCTCATTAATACTAAGAGTAAAATGCTTAGCTCTCATTAATACTACAGTAAAATGTTCAGCTCTCATTAATACTGAGAGTAAAATATTTAGTTCTCATTAATACTAGAGTAAAATGTTTAGCTCATTAATACTGAGAGTAATATATTTAGCTCTCATTAATAAGAGTAAATGTTAGCTAACATTAGTACTGAGAGTAAAATGTTTAGCTCTCATTAATAACAGTAAAATGTTTAGCTCTCATTAATAAGAGTAACTGTTTAGCTCTTATTAATGCTGAGAATAAAATGTTTAGCTCGCGTTAATACTGCGCGTAAAGTGTTTAACTCTCATCGATAAGAGTAAAATGTTTAGCTCTCATTAATTCTGAGAGTGAGAACAGAGTCCTTTCTCAAAGGATCATTGTGTTGCAAAATTAATGTTTTTTTTTCACATCTAATATTCATGACATTCAGAGCAGTTATAATAATAATAATAATAATAATAATAATAATAATAATAATAATAATAATAATAATAATAATAATAATAATAATTATCCGTTGTCAACTAGTATGTGAAATAATAATAATAATAATAATAATAATAATAATAATAATAATAATAATAATAATAATAATAATAATAATAATAATAATAATAAAGTACATTGCTCTCATACTACAGGCATTTCAATGCAACAAATTAAAAAAAAATGAACTTGTAACTTATCCACTATTTCTGCAACTCAAAAATGTGAGTGTTACCACTCACAATAATAATAATAATAATAATAATAATAATAATAATAATAATAATAATAATAATAATAATAATAATAATAATAATAATAATAACGTACATTACTCTCATACTAAGCGGCATTTCAGTGCAACAAAATGAAGCAAAAAAAAAAAAAATCCATTTACAACTTATCCACGATTTCTGTGACTCAAAATTTCTCTGACCCCCCGAGTCTGTCCTGAAAAAATAATTCTCTGGAAATGCTGCCAGCCAGCGGGAGGGAGAAAATAAGGCAGTAATAAAACTCGAGGAAAAAAAAACTTCAATTTCGAAATTGATCACTCTCAATAGAGGGAAAAGTTTTAATGTTAATAGGACAAAGAGAGAGAGAGAGAGAGAGAGAGAGAGAGAGAGAGAGAGAGAGAGAGAGAGAGAGAGAGAGAGAGAATCTGGTGACAGGAACTATAGGGAAGTTATAAAGACGGATATAATTCCTATATCTATGCTTGATACTCGATTACTCTGGGTAAGTAAGCAACTAAGTAAATGAATCGGTAATGATCAACCCTACCTTCTACAAAAACAACACTGCCATCAATATAGTAATAGCAATGAGCGTGATATATCGCAATCACCAACCACTTATCATGTGTACAATGATATAAAGATTCAACAAATGAATAACTAGGTGAACTTATAATGAAAGGAAGAAACAGCCTTACAATAAGGATGATGAAATTGCTTAGTCTGTTTTGTGTGTGTGTGTGCATGAGAGAGAGAGAGAGAGAGAGAGAGAGAGAGAGAGAGAGAGAGAGAGAGAGAGAGAGAGGTAAGAGAGGAAGCAAGAAATATCCTTAACTTAAAAAAATAATTAAATTTAATATTCTGTCCAGTCGTTTGTGCAGACACTCTCTCTCTCTCTCTCTCTCTCTCTCTCTCTCTCTCTCTCTCTCTCCTCTGATACGCTTTTAAGTAACTTTATTAAGTAGTCCATCACACTAAGCCCCAACCTTAAGCGTAATGGTTATATATTTTTAACTGTGCTGATAAAACATTGGGTGATTAAATCGTCTACATATTTATTATCTTTCCCCCGTTAAAGGTGCAGAGGCAAACTCGTCCTTCCGAAATTTTAATTATTTAAAGTCCAGTCTTCCACAAAGATGTCTATTTATTCACTGAAATCATGTTGGAATATAAACAGTAAAACGTTATATATATATATATATATATATATATATATATATATATATATATATATATATATATATACATATATAACACTGTATATATATATATGATTATATATATAAAACATTTTACTGTTTATAACACGATTTCAATATATATATATATATATATATATATATATATATATATATATATATTATATATATATATATATATATATTTACTGTTTATAATATACGATTTCAATGAATAAATATACATCTATATATATATATATATATATATATATATATATATATATATATATATATATATATATATATATATATATATATATATATATATATTTAAGGAGGAACAGGATAGCCAGAAGACGTGGTGAAATTGCAGACATTATTTATATTTATTATTATATATATATATATATATATATATATATATATATATATATATATATATATATATATATATATATATATATATATATATATATAATAAACAGATATATCTATACAAACATTCATATACACATACATGTATGTGTATGTGGATATGTGTCAGAATAGAAGCTGAGTAACGATACATGTTTTTGAAAGAACATAAGCCGTAAATGCTAAACATGGAATTTTACCGCGCGCAGGTACTTCCGTACCAAAATTATTAACTAGGTTAGTAGTCGCGTTAAAAAATCACGCGATTGGAGAAACAACACTGCCCCCGCCAAAAAAAAAAAAAAACAGAAAACTTCGGCGTAACGAGAAACAACATCTGTGTAAAAGATAACTGCCAGTAATTAGCTAACAGTAAACTCCAGGTAAAAATGAATTCCACCTGGTATTGTTGTCGGCATTTGCTGGATCAGGATTGGCCAATCGTTCGGGGGATCTCATCATGAACTGACCAATCCGCGGATTCCGCCTCTTCCCAGTGATTGTCAAGTGATTAAAACGAATTCCTTTGGTGGCCGAGTCTCGTCCGAAGCGAGCTAAGCGAACCGTGTTTTTAAGCGAAAACATTGTATCGTCCTTTGATCGGGAATTTAGGGTGAACAAAAAAAGTAATGCTGGTTAGGGGGGGGAAAAGTGCTCTCTATATAAAAACTGCTCCGTCCATTTGGGTATATATTTTTTTTTTTTTTTAGAGAGAGAGAGAGAGAGAGAGAGAGAGAGAGAGAGAGAGAGAGAGAGAGAGAGAGAGAGCTTGATTGCATTCAATGTCTGGGAAGAGAGAGAAGAGAGAGAGAGAGAGAGAGAGAGAGAGAGAGAGAGAGAGAGAGAGAGAAAGGCTTGTATTGCATTTAATGTCTTGAGAGAGAGAGAGAGAGAGAGAGAGAGAGAGAGAGAGAGAGAGAGAGAGAGAGAGAGAGAGAGGACTGTGCTGCATTTAATGTCTTGAAAGAGAGAGAGAGAGAGAGAGAGAGAGAGAGAGAGAGAGGCTTGTATTGCATTTAATGTCTTGAGAGAGAGAGAGAGGAGATTGAGATTTAAGTCTTGAGAGAGAGAGAGAGAGAGAGAGAGAGAGAGAGAGACACCTACCTCATTCACTGTCGTCCAAAATCCCCCTTTCCTTGTAAATCTTAATATATCAGGCTGAAGTCTTTGACCTTTGACCTGTGGTCACTCAATTCGACCCTTTCCTAATACAGTTATGCCCTAGTGAAGTATGACCCAATATGTAAGACTTTGTCCGTAGAGTCCTTTGATGAATGATGACAATTTATATTTCTCTGGGGCAAGTTATGTCATTCTCTCGGTGGCTTAAAAATACGTAATCCAAGAGAAACGTTTAAACGTTTCTCTTCGTGATACAAGAGAAATGTTTAAATGTTTCTCTTTGTGATACAAGAGAAACGATTAAACGTTTCCCTTCGTGATCCGAGACAGAAACGTTTCAGGTTCCATCAGAATAAAACGTGCGAAATTCTAACCTCCTCATCTTCCAGACACAAACACACACACACACACACATACACACACAAACACACAAGCACACAAAACAATCCTCCCCTTAGCCTATAACAGATATTGGTATCATTGACATTTACATTTCCATCCGTTTTCGAAGACAACAGGATTCGGCGAGAGGAGAATCAAGGAGAAATAAATAAAGATTTCTGATACAGCAAACTCCTTGTCTCTGGAGAGCTTTTGCTTTTCCACTTTCTTCTTCTTCTTCTTCTTCTTTCTTCTTCTTCTTCTTCTTCTTCTTCTTCTTCTTCTTATTATTATTATTATTATTATTATTATTATTATTATTATTATTATTATTATTATTTAGAAGATGAACCCTATTCATATGGAACAAACCCACCAAAGGGACTATTGACGCGAAAATCAAGCTTCCAGAGAATATTATTATTATTATTATTATTATTATTATTATTATTATTATTATTATTATTATTCAGAAGATGAACCCTGTTCATATGGAACAAGTCCACCAAAAGGGCCACTGACTCAAAACTCAAACTTCCAAAGATTATTATTATTATTATTATTATTATTATTATTATTATTATTATTATTATTATTATTATTATTATTATTATTATTATTATTATTATTCAGATGAGACCTATTTGTATGAAACAAACCCACATTGGCCACTGAATTGAAATTCAAGCTTCCGAAGAATATTATGGCGTTCATTTGGAAGAAGTAAGAGAAGGTAACAGGAAATACACACGATCAGAAGAGCAATTTAAATGACTTCATCTGGAAGTGGGGGAGATGGAGAGGAAAACAAAATTAACACTTGAATAAGATAAGGCTTTAATAAGAATGAAAATGAGAAAACTTACCAGAACATTTATCAAAACACCATTAAAAAAAAAAAGCACATTTCACGCCACGAAAAAGGAATTGCAGGAAAGTCTAAATTATCCCGAAAAGTATATATTATATTATGGACATGATTATGGAAAATAATATGGGTTAATTCCAATATCATGGACATAATCACATAAAATATTCTGGATAAGTTAACATTTTGTCGACATAATTACATTAAATATTATGAGTAAATGAACAACTTGCGGACAATGATTCGGCCTTAATTCGGCTGATACACATAAGAAGAAGCTATTTTAGATAGGAAGTGGCAATTCGATCTATACAAAAAAGACAAATAAGGAATACTAAAATATCCTTGTGATGTATTATTAAAATATTCTTGCGATGTTCTGTCACAATATTCTTATGATGTCTTATCAAAATATCCTTGTGATGTCTTATCAAAATATTCTTGTGATGTCTTCTCAAAACATTCTTGTGATGTCTTATTAAAATATTTTTGTGATGTCTTATGAAAATATTCTTGTGATGTCTTATTAAAATATTCATGTGATGTCTCATTAAAATATTCTTGTGATGTCTTATTAAAATATTCTTGTGATGTCTTATCAAAATATTCTTGTGATGCCTTATTAAATATTCTTGTTTTATTAAAATATTCTTGTGATGTCTTATCAAAATATTCTTGTGCTGTCTTATTAAGATATTCTTGTGATGTCTTATAAAAATATTCTTGTGAAGTCTTATTAAAATATTCAAGTGATGTCTTATTAAAATATTCTTGTGACGTCTTATTACAATATTCTTGTGATGTCTTACCAAAATATTCTTGCGATGTCTTGTCAAAATATTCTTGTGAAGTCTTCTTAAAATATTCTTGTGATGTCTTATTAAAACATTCTTGTGATGTCTTACCAAAATATTCTTGTGATGTCTTATTAAAATATCCGTGTGCTGCTTATTTATTTCATTATTACTCCAGCTTCATTTGAATTTTTTTATTTACCCTGATTACTGAAAGTCGTATTTTAAATCCAAGACTTAACTTCCAAACTTAAGAGTCATATTTCATAACCAAAATTGAACGGAATAATCGGGAAAGAAAATATATAAAAATTTGTGTGCTGGTGTCTGCCGACTTACTGTCTAGATCTGGTCAAAATAAATGACAATAAGACGAAATATATTGACAAGTCTATCTCTTTTAGATGTCATATATACGAAGTTCATTATATCTACCTATTTTTTCTTTACTTCGTAGCAAAAAAGGACACAAGCACACATGCATACATACATACATACGTACATACACCTGTGTAATTATATATACGTATATATAAGTATGTATGTATATATATATATATACATATATATATATATATATATATATAGAATATAAAATATAGAATAAAAATATTAATTTTTCATTCAGTCTGCCTTCTCTTTCTAAATACGACAATTCAAGAGAGAGAGAGAGAGAGAGAGAGAGAGAGAGAGAGAGAGAGAGAGAGAGAGAGAGAGAGAGAGAGTTTCACATGAACAACACCGCATTAAAGAGTGATCAGAGACAATTTCGAATAACGATCCCGCCCGGCCCATCATCAATTTGAAGACAGGATTAGCGTTCCCATTTAGTCCTAATTCGGCTGGAAGCCCCCCGCGAAATAAAAGCAAAATCCCATCCCCTACCCCGTCCCCCTCCTTCCCCCACCCCCTACTGAAAATAAAAATACTCGTACACACACAATGAAAGCAATCACATATGGAGTATTTACTCTTTCATAGACAGCTCCATTATTTAATGGCCAGGCTACAGAGCACTCTAATCTTCTCTACAGGATAATGGGGGGGGGTCTAGGGGGTATTTGGATGCGGGGGAAGGGAGGAAGAGATGGAGGAAACCGTAACAGTAATGCACAGGAGGTGACGATAGGAATGGGCAGCAAAGAGAGAGAGAGAGAGAGAGAGAGAGAGAGAGAGAGAGAGAGAGAGAGAGAGAGAGAGAGAGATAAGAAGAGACGAAGGATGAAAGATACAACGAATACAACGCATGATTAAATTCAACTGAAGAAAAAATTAAATCTTTTGGAAAATGACACTTTTCACTTCACGCAACTGAATCGACACAAAATGAATTAACAGAAAACAGAGACTCATGTGAACTGCAAAATAAAAGGAAATATTTTGGAAAATGAAACTTTTCATTTTAAGCAATTGATATAGTCCATCGAACTGACACAAAATGCGATAACAGGAAAACTGAGACGCAAGTGAACCCAAGAAAAAGATACAGAGACGAAAAGAAGTTCCTCAAAGAATAACGAAAATATCATGGAAGAAAAATGAAAAAAAGGAGATCTTCTGGAAGGTGACACTTTTCATTTTAAGTTAGTCAGCTGATATAAGCAATCGACTCAGACACAAAATGCCATGACAGAAAAACTGAGGTCCTTCTACGAAAAAAGAAACTATCACGTGTAAGAAAAATAATAAAAAAATAAGATTGGGAATGACTTAGGGGTTGGGGGGGGGGGAGTGTCAGGGTTAGGGAGGAAGGAGGAGGGAAGTAGAAGGATCCTGCGAATCCTGAAGGAGTGGAATATACACAGTTTCTCTCCCACATTACAGGGATCAACGGAAAACGAGTAAACGGGACACATTTACATGGAGGACGACTGGGAGACGAAATTTATGTTGACATTTGCATATAGATGGAACCTCCTCCACCATACTAGAGTCTCCTCCCTCCCTCCCCTCACCCCACCTCAATCCACCCTACTTCTCCCCAACCCACCCCCTCCCTTAACAGCAATGCCACCCCTTTTCTTCGGCCCCTTTCAAACTTTTAGTGCGTACCTTTTCGAGATTTCAGATGATTACTTCGGAAAGACCGGATCGCGTTTATCTCTAAGTCTTGATTTCAATAATGCTTTCAGTTGCATGGAGTAAAGAACTTTGACTTATACGTGAATTCCGAATCAGGCAAAGGTTTATTTCTGCCCTACCTTTCGAGATACTCTTTCTCTCTGTCTCTCAGTCACACGCAAAATCGATTACTCAAGTTGCAATTGCATCGTACTTTATTCTGGAAGACACGGGACGAAATAAAGCACTGTAATCCAAATCCTTTTACGTTACACGAATAAAATAACCTGTACCAAGCCTGAATATAACCAAAGTTCTCATTAAAAAATCTAACAGATTGGAAAAATTATGAATATCGAAAAAGAACGCAGAATTAGAAGTAAGATTTAGACATGAACAAGTTGAAAGGGCGACTCTATCAAGTCCAGTCTTTCCACAAACAATCTGTGGGAATGCAAAGCCAAAAAGAGTCCGACGAACTGGCAATACCTTTTCACCGTGCTATATCCGAATTTGAGAGCAAAAAAAAAAAAAAAAAAAAAAAAAACCATTGAATTTAAAGGCATCAAGGTTTTGAGGTCTGTTACAGACCCAGTGAATGAGGGCAGCATACGGTGGCTTCAAGTTCTTTTACATGTATGTTTACATATACATATATATACATATATATAATTTTATATATATGTATATACATACATAAATATGCAACTCTCTTACTCATGAGCAATATGTTGTTATGCATCTCCATTTGTAAGGCAATCTGTACGATAAAATCCGAAATAATATTGTTTATTTAATACGGCTTCCATACCCCTCGCAATAAGTTGACGTTGTTACTCTTCCTGATAAAATCAGATACAAGGTATCTCGTTAATTGCAGTAAATACATTGCTCGGTAATAAAGGGAAATAAGAAAAAATATCTTTGGACTAAAACACTACAGGCATTTTGGAAAAAGTCAGACCTATTAAACACAAACCTTTTATATTTTTATGGCCTCGCAAAAAAAAAAAAAAAAATAATATTCCGGTAAGACCTGTCATTTCAAGTGCGGGGTTCGTTTGCGTGTAAAATTTCTGATTGGCTAGTAAGGTCTTTTATCCCTTTTTTATTCCTTCTCACCATGAAACATTCTGACCATTTTATAAAATAAAATCGGCAAGGCGAATATTTTCTTTAACAGAATTATATATATAAATGTGTGTGTTTGTGTATACACACGTACGTAAATATATATATATATATATATATATATATATATATATATATATATATATATATATATATATATATATATATATATATATATATATATATATATATACACAACCTCTTATCATATACATAATAATCTTGCGTGCAGTGAAAATCTTTAATACATATATAGTTTATCGAAAGATAAACTCTTATCATATGCATAACACAATAATCTTTTGTGCAGTGAAAAGTTTTAAAAGTATTTTCTGTTTCAGCGCAACTTTGCAGTTGCCAATTATGTTCAAAATTACAATTTCCCGTCCCCTTAAGTGGCGTAATCCCACAAGTTATTTGATGTTTCTCTGACCATAAATGCCTGCGCTAGGAGTGCCATGCTTAGCAGATGAAATATGTATATTGCTGTCAAGAACACTGTCTCTCTCTCTCTCTCTCTCTCTCT
>NC_089790.1:16317500-16320000 GCF_040412425.1 Macrobrachium rosenbergii
ATATTGCACCTTTGATGTTAAAAATTCCGGTATATTTTGCATCAAGTCTTGGAGGGAGCATCTTAGATAGAGCTTAGAGAGAGACTCTGTTATGATGAGCTGGAGAGATAGACGCTGCATTATCGATGCTGGTGCGTGGTGGATTAATGTCCTGTGTGATTTTCCTGGTATAGAGAGATTAAGAGCTTGCTCTTTTTGATAATTTTAGTTCCATGAAAAATCTGTTTCCATGCTTGAATTAAACCTTTCAAATATTTCATTTAAAATGGTCTTCCCTACACTTAACATTTATTTGTTAAACTCTTTTACATGATTATTGAGAGAGAGAGAGAGTACCATAGAGAGAGAGAGAGAGAGAGAGAGAGAGTTTTGAGAGAGAGAACAACATTCCCATTTTTGCTTTGCATTTTGCATTATAAGAGATATTCCTAAAAAGTTAACTATATCTTAGTTTAACCAGACCACTGAACTGATTAACAGCATTCTACTTTAGGGCTAGTTCATTGATTCAAATTTATCAGAGATTACCATTATTTATCTCTGGCATTTATAAGAGGTCTCAATTGGTTACCGAGTTCCTATCTTCATCAACGGGATCTGCAATCATAATCACAAACAGCAATGCAGCTTACCCTGTGGTACACGGATATTTTTCATCCGATTTCTCATCGTTTGCAATCACTACTGTTTTCTATTTTGCAAAAAGCGAGAACTTTGAATGTTATGTTTTCTAATTTTTCCGCTAATATATTATGATCTACCTTGTCAAAAGCTTTTGCAAAGTCTAGAGTAAACCACATCTGTATCTTTTCATTTATCATGGGACATGGTGGACTACAGTACAAAATTATATATTCTGACAATCTCATTTTTCATTAAATGTTTCATTATATTTTTTTTCATTACCCTTTCATATACTTTCATAATATGAGATGTCAGACTGCCTATAATTACTATTCCTCTAGTCTTGAACCACTTTTGAAAGTAGAAATATATGCTAATTTATGCTCATCATAAATCTTGCCTGTATCTATACTTTGCCTTAATAATATTGCTAGCGGCTTTGCGATTGAATGAACCACTTTCTTTAACAAATGGAAAGGTACTCCATCTGGTCCTGCTGACCCAATTTCATTAATAGCCTGATCGGCTTCTGTAATATCTATATCTGGAGTATTTTCATCTCTTATTTCTGTATCATTATCTTCATTGTCAATTCTAGGTGTTAAATTCACTCTTATATCTTTTGCTAATATGTTACATATTTCCTTTTTTCATTCGTTAATCGCCCTTCAATTCTTCCCATTTTTTTCTACTCTTATTTTATTCATCTTTTTGCATATGAATAAAAAATTTTAGAGAGTTCCATTTTTCATTTTCTAATCTTTTGTTCTGATTTTCTATCTTACTTTTAGTTCCAGATGCATTCTTTTCTTTTGAGAGACTTTCTAAGAACAAGAGAGAGAAGTTCGTGACTGAGACTTTTTTCTTCAGTATATATCCATTTTTCACTATTTCCTCAATATTTCATTAAAATGGTTATCACTTACAAATATGTTTTTCCCATTCTTTGTTTAAATTCTTCATTTACATGATTTTGAGAGAGAGATTGTAGAGAGTCTCTTGCTTTTCTTTGAGAGAGAGAGAGAGAGAGAGAGAGAAAAAAAAAAGTTATATATCTTATTTCTTTAACTAGTTCACCACAAATACTAGGTCTAACTCCTTTCTTGTTGGCCTGAAGGATTTATTCAATTTATGTTCTACGTAGCATATGCAACGGGACCTACAGCTCTCTTTTTATATGTATAAATAGAACCACATTATCGTTCTTTCCATTCTAGAAAGTTGAATTCTAGTTACCAGTAAGTCCAGTCCTTCTTGATTTCACATATTTCATCCAGTTTTTCAACTCACGACCAACAGACTGGTAGTTAAGAACGGTCTATATATTACAATGTTCACTAATTTTCAGAGGAACTAGAGAGAGAGAGAGAGAGAGAGAGAGAGAGAGAGAGAGAGAGAGAGAGAGAGAGAGAGTCAAAACCCAATATTTCATTAAAATGGTTATCACACATATTTCACTGTTAAACTCTTACATGATTATTGAGAGAGAGAGAGAGAGAGAGAGAGAGAGAGAGAGAGAGAGAGAGAGAGAGAGAGAGAGAGAGGCTCAGGATAAGTTTCCCTCAGGCCAATCAATACCTCTAATTGGTGGAGGAGAGCCCCTTTTCCATTAAAAACAGAAGAACGATCGTCCAATCAAACGGTACATCGAAGAAGAGGCCGACCAATCACAAAGGGTCGGGGAAAAAGATGACGGAAGGTGTTGTCTGGATTATTGGTGAGAGAGAGAGAGAGAGAGAGAGAGAGAGAGAGAGAGAGAGAGAGAGAGAGAGAGAGAGAGAGAGGCCGACGAACAGACAGTAACGAGAGAGTGAGAGCGAAAGGCAGATAAACAGCCACGAGAGAGAGAGAGAGAGAGAGAGAGAGAGAGAGAGAG
>NC_089790.1:16327500-16337500 GCF_040412425.1 Macrobrachium rosenbergii
AGTTATACAGATTTATCAATGAAATTCATCAACGTGAGTACCGTTCCTCCATAAGAATATTAGCAAAATCTCAAAGACTTCTTCTCACTCAGTGAACGAATAATTGCTATATATTTAACTGGTGAAAAATAGCCAATGGCTGAAATGAACGCTGGAAACTGGACGCCATACTCGGTGCTCTTTGCTTTTCCCAGATACCTATTAATGATATTCACGCTCACTGAGAAGTCTTGATTGAAAAGTCTATATGTCTAAGGCTTCGGATCAAAAATGGGGAAAACGAAATAAAATTCCTGATTATTTTCTGATAGCTGTCAATTCGCATCTCATTGTAAGTCATAAAACTTATTAATTTTTAGAATGAGTTTATTTGAACAACTTAAAAAAAGGAAAAAGATTGCTTATGTTATTATAAGGCCACAAAATCAATTTCATCTCCAGGTACAAAAGGTTATTCTACTCTATGTGATAATAACAACGAATCTGGACCCTCTATAGGAACGTTTACTGAGCCTGGACCAGAAACAATTTAAAAAAAAAAAAAAAAAAATCAACTTAAAACTCGAAAATAAAAATATAAAATAACGATGCCATATCTTTTCTCCCATCCCCCCTAAAAAAAAAAATTAATAAAAAAATTTTATTGACGATCTCAACAGCTACAAACTACACCCCACCTAAATCCATCCCAACCATCTCTCTTTCTTTGGGATCCGAAAGTTTTTTTTTTTCTTTTAAAAAAAGCTCTCCCACTCTCTTACGCTTCTTCAAACACTCCATCAGCGGCGTACAAACAAACAAACACGGCACACACCAAAAGCTATTAACATGTTCACGACTCCATGAATGGCTCATCAATCATGTATCTCTCTCTCTCTCTCTCTCTCTCTCTCTCTCTCTCTCTCTCTCTCTCTCTCTCTCTTTTGTTTGCACTTTTGTTTTCGATTTTCATGTCTTTTGCTAGGTTTCTTTCCGCTAGACTTCTCTCTCTCTCTCTCTTTTTGTTTGCATTTTTTTTTATTTTGTGCCTTTCGACAGATTTACTCTCTCTCTCTCTCTCTCTCTCTCTCTCTCTCTCTCTCTCTCTCTCTCTCTCTCTCTCTGTTCTGTTTGAACTTTTTTATGTTTTTTTTTGATTTTCATATCTCTCTCTCTCTTCTCTCTCTCTTCGTTTTTGAAATTTAGGAATTTCGACATATTTATTCTCTCTCTCTCTCTCTCTCTCTCTCTCTCTCTCTCTCTCTCTCTCTCTCTCTCTCTCTTTTGTTTGCACTTTTTTATGGTTTCGATTTTCATGCTTTTCGCTAGAGTCCCCCCGCCCCTTTTCCCCTCTTCTTTTTTGTTTTCTCATTCATATATATTTTTTTTAATAATTACTGTTCCGTCTGTTTTTTCTTTATTCACTTCCTACGTAAGGACTAAATCCCTTTGCTCTGCTCAGAATATCACCCTCCACCACTCCAGCACTCCACCACTCCCCCACTCATGCCACATCCTCCCCCTCCCCCCTCCCCTCTATCTCTCTAATTGCCCCCACCACAGTGAAGGGCATTTACTTGATTAAATTGTCCATGACCGGTAAGTGTCGGATCGTTAAAACCTTGATCGCCGACTGGAGGGTAATCGAGACTCCTACTTTTCACTTTCGAAGTGGAGGAGAGAGAGAGAGAGAGAGAGAGAGAGAGAGAGAGAGAGAGAGAGAGAAAGTAAAAAGTCAAAATACAATTTTCCATTAAAACTGGTTATGATATACATTCCAGTGTAAAATTTATACATAAGTATTGAGAGAGAGAGAGAGAGAGAGAGAGAGAGAGAGAGAGAGAGAGAGAGGGACGGTGGATATGGCGGAAGTAAAGAGGGAAAGGGTTTAGAAAGCGGTTGCTTTCGCTGGTTAAATCTTGAAGAGAGGATATCCTGAAAGGGAGATAGAAAATTAGATAGAGAGCAAAGAATAAATTTCTACTTTTTTTATTTTTATTTTCTTTTTCAGAAAGCGGCGGGTGCTTTCGCTGGTTGTACCGTGGAGAGAGGACGTCCGGAAGAGGAAATAGATAGATAGATAGATAGATAGACAGATAGAATATAAAGAGTAAATTTCTCCCTTTTACTTTTATTTTCTTTTTAAGAAAGCGGCGGGTGCTTTCGCTGGTTAAATCGTGGAGAGAGGACATCCGGTAGAGGAGATAGACAGACAAACAGAAAGCAAAGAGTAAATATTTCTTTTTCAATAATTTTCTCTTTAAGAAAGCGGTTACTTTCGCTGGCTCACCCAGAATAGAGGACATCCGGAAAGGGAAAAATATAAAAAGAAAAGGACAAGCTTTTTAATCTTTATTTTTTAGAAAGCGGTAGGGAAGTCGTATCATGGCGGACGCGTCGAGATAAGAACTGAGATAAGGACAGCATACATTTTGATAAGACTCTCAAAAAACTGAAAGGGGGAAACACTTAGGTCAAAAGATAAGACACTGGTGGGAAACATTAACGAAGGAGGGATATATAAACAGGAAGATAAATATTCCTACACCGAGAAATTAAAATGTATGAGTGACAAGATGATACCGAAGTATCTTATGAATTAAGTTAATATTTTTTATATAACTATTTTCTAAAATGTTTTTGGGGAAAGTTAAGTACCAGGCAAACACAACTACATGATAATTTCCCTGGAACTGGAATATAAAATGTAGGCCAAAGGCCAAGCACTGGGACCTATGAGGTCATTCCACGCTAAAAGGGAAGCAGAGTAAAGGAGGTTGGAAAGGTGTAACAGGAGGAAAGCCTCGCAGTTGCACCGTGAAACAACTGTTAGGAGAGGGCTGAGGAAAGTAAGATGGGAGAAAGGGAATATGAACGGCGGTAGAGTCGAAGGAATGAAAGGGGCTGCAGCTAGGTGCCTTAAGGACGCCGAAAAGAACCTTAAGTAATGCCTGCAGTGCACCGCGTGAGCTGCACTGATGGCACTACTAATCTCCTACGGGATGGAAGAAAAGATAACCGCAATATAAAGTTTTATACTGACGTTTTTCATCTTTGTTCAAGATAATAGTTTCTTATGTGAGTCACTTTAAAACTCTTGTTCCCTCACTCCATAAAAACGAGTCAATGAAATTTGTTTCACAATGACGCTGTCCAAATCTTCCCACACACACTCTTTCTCTCTTCCGCCTTATCTTTCTCTAAAGGCTCTCTTCCTGTACCCCTTTCACTGAATTAGAGGCAAAATAGTGCCCCCCCAACTTCCACTCAGACCTCTTATCGTTAGGCCACCGGCCCACATATTTAATCACGTCAGAACAAACTGTTCCACACAGTTACGCAGTAACCCTGTTTCACGGTTGGGTGACTGTGTCTCTTTTCCCCTGAAGTTCTATCCTTACTTCCGTTTTCCCCTAATCCTGACAGTTGTCTAACAGGGATAACTGTCGTGGTTTTATCTGTGGTGGGTGACGGAGGTTTTTCCGCCTCTCCTTATTCTTGGCGTAGAATGTGGCGTGAAGATGTCATTTCTTTTACTTTTTATTTTTTATTTATGTGAGTGTTTTATTTATAATTATTTATATATATATAGTATATATAATATATATATATATATATATATATATATATATATATATATATATATATATATATATATATAAATATATATATATATATATATATATACATACATACATACATATATATATACATATATATGTGTATATATATAAATATATATACATACATATATAATGTATACCTATATATTACGCACACACATAAACGATTATCATTAAGCTGTCTCCCAAACTTTCACTGGCAAATTAACAGTTAACACTGCCGAAGCAGGGATTAACACCTTACGATGAAAACTTCCACAACACCAGTCGTTTCCTACACGGAAATCTCACCAGCAGCACGTCAGACCTTTGGTGGACTGTAACGGTATAATAAAATATCATTTGTGAAACTGGCAGACTTTCATAAAATGAAAACTGATATGCATTGAGAAATTTCAAGGTTTATAGCAAAAAGAGAGCAAAAGCATTAACTATATAAAATAATCTGTCAAGGCCATACTGCAATTGCAGAAAAAAGAAAAAATAATAAATAAACAAGTTATCCAATAACAGAGCCCTGATGAAGGACATGAAACTGCTAAGAAAATAATAGAAGGTAATGGATTAAATGATACATAATATACATGAAGACAATGGAACAGGAATGGAATATAAAATTTAGGCCAAAGACCAAGCGCTGGTACCTATGAGGTCATTCAGCGCTGGAGCGGAAATTGGGAGTAGAAAGGTTTGAAAGGTGTAACAGGAGGAAAACCTCGCAGCTGCACTGTGAAACCGTTGTTAGAAGAGGGTGGATAGCAAGATGAAAGAAAGAGAATATGAATGGAGGTACAGTAAAAGGAATGAAAGTGTTGCAGCTAGGGACCGAAGAGACGCTGCAATGAACCTCAAGTAATGTCTACAGTGCACCACATGAGGTGCACTACGGTACTAACCCCCTACGGGGTACATGAAGACAATGCTTTCAAGATCACTAGTTTCTACAAAAAAAAATATATATATATGCGCCGAAGTGTCTTCGGCGCAATCGAGTTTTCTGTACAGCCGCTGTAATCAAGGCCACTTAAAATATATCTATCTTTCGGTGGTCTCACTATAATGTTGTATGAGCCGCGGCCCATGATATTTTAACCACGGCCCGGTGGTGGCTTATCCTACATCGTTGCCAGAAGCACGATTAAGGCTAACTTTTAACCTTAAATAAAATAAAAACTACTGAGGCTAGAGGGCTGCAATTTGGTGTTTGATGATTGGGAGGCGGACGATCAACATACCAATTTGCAGCCCTCTAGCCTCTGTAGTTTTTAAGATCTGAGTGCGGAAAGAAAAAGTGCGGACAGAAAAAAGTGCGGATGGACAGACAAAGCCAGCACAATAATTTCTTTTACGGAAAACTAAAAACACCTTTTATAAAATAAGAAATTTTGCTTGATAAATTAATCAAAGAAACAACTTTTTTTCCTAAAGGCTGTTTCTAGCGCAGTAAGATGGCTGCGCTCAAACACAGAGCAAGGCATGAAGACTTTATCTTCAAAATCTCTGTGATCTTAGCTCCTAAATTAGGAACAAGATATGCGAGTTACATTATTAAAGGTTTAATAGGCAGTAAAGCCTCATAAATCGCAGAAATGACAAATAACATTAATAGCATTTGTGTAGATGCTGATCATAAGAGAGAGCTGAAGGTTATGTTATGCTCCGGTGATGAAAAGGAGAGGGGAATAATAATAATAATAATAATAATAATAATAATAATAATAATAATAATAATAATAAGAGCGACTAGCTTGCTAAGCATATTAACTGGACTACAGCGTAGGAATTTCAGTAAATCTTTTAATAATAATAATAATAATAATAATAATAATAATAATAATAATAATAATAATAATAATAATAATAATATAAAATCTACATCGATTTAAGTGTAAAAATATATATTTAAGAATACATATTGGAACTTATATCAATGCTGATTTTTTTATAATTTTTCCGAGTCATGTGATCATGAGACTTTTATAAATATATAATAATAATAATACATTGCCAAGTAGAGTGCAATCTGATTATCAATTACATCCTTTTAATAACCAAACCCATTCTTAAAAAAAAACAAGGAAGGACAAGAAAATATACGAAAGAAATTTGACGTCAATCATTCGCAAAAAAAAAATTACGCATCAATATACGCCCATACCACGGCGCATGCGCAAAAAACTATAAAAGGGAAGAAAGCATAATGACGAAAGGCTTGTAATGTGAACGCGAGAAACATAGCGACCGGTGTATAAAAGCCGCCACTGAGAGAGAGAGAGAGAGAGAGAGAGAGAGAGAGAGAGAGAGAGAGAGAAAGCGAAAACAGCTTCCGTGCTCTTAAGCCTTTGCCGTGCATTTCCTTAATGACCCTCTCTCTCTCTCTCTCTCCCTCTCTCTACACCCCTCCCAGAAAGACATCCACCAATGAAAGACATCCTTCTAGCAATCCCCCTCCTTCCCCCTCCCCCTCCTCTCTTCTCTCTCTCTCTCTTCTCTCTCTCTCTCTCTCTCCGAAAGACATCCCGGCTATGAGGAATCCTTCCCCACTCTTCTTCCTTCCCCTTACTCTACCCCTCCCTCCCAGCTAAGAGGAATCCTTCCCCTTCCCTCTTCTCCCCATCCCTCTACCCCTCTCCCCTCCCCTTCCTTCCCCCCTCCCCCACAAAAGCCACCGACGACTGCAATTAGACGTTCGGAATTCATGACCATCATGTCTTCAATTAAGGGTGAAATTTCATTATCCGGATCCCGGAGGCTGTTAAGAGACCATCCGCCATGTGCGTCATGGGGTGGATACTTTCCTTTCTTGGTGGAGCTGCTTCTGATAAAACAATACAAGTACCTCTTCTTCGGAGTGTACCGAGGGGGAGGGGGATGGGGGTGGGAGGGGTTAGGGACGAGGGTGTCCGTGATGATGGAACGTACCGAAATTCGTTTGTGAGTCGTTATGTCACATCTTGGTTTCAATGTTTTAATGATTTTGTTGTTATCAAGATCTTTAAACATGTATATATATATTTTCGTTTATATATATATATATATATATATATATATATATATATATATATATATATATATATATATATATATATATATATATATATATATATATATATATATATATACATATATATATATATATATATATATATATATATATATATATATATATATATATATATATATATATATATATATATATAATGTGTGTGTATGTGTGAGTATAACTGAATCACGAAAATATGGAACGTGATGAATATATAAATAAACACAAAATCCACGAAGGAAAGAGAAACAACGAAATAAAGGACTAACGTCGAAAGGCCTTGCAGCACTCCGTTGTTTCTCTTTCCTTCGTGGATTTTGTCTTCGTTTATAATATATATACATATATATATTATACATATATATACTGTATATATATACATATACATAAGCATACGCATATAACCATATTTCATAACTGCAGCACAAGTAGGAACATAACAATATTGTCTTAAACTTGAACAACGCCAAACCACTCTAACAAAACATACTCGAAAAACTTTTCCTCTAAAAAAAAATTAAAATAAGAAAATAAAAAAAAAACATCCCCGTGATGAAATCCAAACACTCAGCCTCCCGCAGTAATAACCTGTATCCAATTACCTGTCCTCCAAATGCAGGAGAAAAAGTTTTGTGACAAAATACTCGCTCTTATTTTTTTCCACTCAGGAAGAAGAAGAAGGAAAAGTGAGTTTTGAAAATTCTGTACCTTAGTGTACAACCCTGTGACCTCCAAAAGCTATTATCCAGGCTCTGGGCTTGTTTTTATTTTGCTTTTTACTTATTTTATTTATTCTCTCTCTCTCTCTCTCTCTCTCTCTCTCTCTCTCTCTTTTCTGTACTTTACTTTACAACTTCGTAATCTCCAAAACTATAATATCCAGTCTTTGAAGTTATTTTATTTCATTTTTTATTTATTCTCTCTCTCTCCTTTTCTGTACCTTACTTTACAAGTCCATACGTGACCTCCTAAAGTATAATATCCTGTCTCTGAAGCTTGTTTTTATTTTGCATTTTACTTATTTTATTTATTCTCTCTCTCTCTCCTTCCTTTTCTGTACCTTACTTTCCAACTTCATCCGTGACCTTTAAAGCTATAATGTCCAGTCTCTGAAGTATTTTATTTTACTTACTTCTCTCTCTCTCTCTCTCTCTCTCTCTCTCTCTCTCTCTCTCTCTCTCTCTCTCTCTCTCTCTCTCTCTCTCTCTCTTTTCTGTAATTTACTTTACAAGTCCATCCGTGACCTCCTAAAGGATAATATGCAGTCTACATAACTTTTAATTTTTATTTTATTTATTCCATATACAACATTTACTTTTTAAGATGAGACATTTCAGAATTCGTAAGAGGGCCACTAACATCACCCCCCTCCGCCCCTGTTATTTTCTATTAATTATTTCGAAGCATTACTGAGCCTTTTTTAAATTCTGTGTTAGCTTTAATTTCACCTACTTATTCTTCTGAATAATAATAATAATAATAATAATAATAATAATAATAATAATAATAATAATAATAATAATAATAATAATAATAATAATAATAATTATTATTATTATTATTATTATTATTATTAAGAGCGACGCCTATCTGGTCTAGGTCTAAACATCTTACTCTTCTCACATTATGATTTTTCTTTCACATTACAGAATTTTCAATTGCCCTGCAATTGCATTCATATTGAAGGAAAATCCGTTACAAAATCAAACGTTAAACAGCAAAGGAGAACGGAATATCAGACTGAATTACAATCCTACATAAGCTTATTAACATCAGCATCCAAAACCTTGCCATAGACACTGTAAAATTCTACAGGGAAATTAGTATTAGAATTAGTAGTGACCAGATTCATCGGACAGCAGCACCAATATGCAGTAAATGCGGATCGCTGTCCAACTTCTCAGTTCCTGAGGTCCTTTATTCCTCACACCGTTGGGCTGTGGAACAGCCTTCCAGAGGATGTCGTGAAATTGGAACTTCAGAAGTTCAAGCGAAGATGCAGTGCATTACTACCCTAATACTATTCTCCTTGAATTTTAATACATTTTTATCTATTTATTAATTGATTTTTTTTCTCTTTAATAAGTGAGATCTCTTCTTTTTGTATTTCCCTTTACCCTGTTTTACTTATTCCTAATGAACACCATAATATTCTTTGGAAGCTTGAATTTCAAGTCAATGGCCCCTGTGGGATTGTTCCATATGAATAGGGTTCATCTTCCGAATAATAATAATAATAATAATAATAATAATAATAATAATAATAATAATAATAATAATAATAATAATAATAATAGTAGTAGTAGTAGTAGTAGTAGTAGTAGTAGTAGTAGTAGTAGTAGTAGTAGTAGTAGTAGTAGGTAGGGCAATATCAGTCCACGAAAAAAGCCTGCTGCTATATAACACCTTCGAAAAACTCCCGAAGACGACATCATATTGCGAACATTTAAATTTAGGGAGGACCGCTTCGATCTATTTCACGACGTACCGACGGAACAGAAGCACAGAATTGCATCACAAAATCACTCTATCAATCTTTTTGCTTGTTGAACGTCCGTCATAAATTTGCGAGATCGCTCAGGAAGACGAGCTCGTAAAAATTCCACCGAAAATATGCTGACTCGGACATTTTGTGAGTTTTCGTGTCGCCTGAAATTTCTCCGAAAAAAATGAACATGTAAATTTCAATCACAGGTATGTTTGTGCATGCGTGTTTCATGTCATTCCCAAACGCAAGCAATGACTAGTCAGGCATAAACGTGCATGACACAATTCGCCTTGTATTCTCATAATTTACTAAAGTTGTTATCTATTTCCTTATTAATTCGTTAATTGATATTTTTTTCTTTTTTTAATAAGTGATCTCTTCTTTCTGTATTTCCCATTACTTTCTGTTACTTTTTACTAATGAACACCGTATGCTTTGGAATAATAATAATAATAATAATAATAATAATAATAATAATAATAATAATAATAATAATAATAATAATAAAGATGTAACTTTCAATCGTAAGAATGTATGTGCATGCATGTTTAATAACTATATTGTATACAGATAGAACAAAAATACAGATGGGATGATGGATTCAACGGCCCCCCACCCCGCCTTCCCCACCCTTCCATAACGACAAGACTACTCAAAATCTCTTTCTAATTTGTGGGAAAGAGACCTCAACTTACCCTGAATTTAACGTACATCATGTCAAGCTTTTAAAATGAATAATGTTGGAGATTGTACCAATATATAAATACCATCAATATGGACCAAGACGCGTGCGATACTTGTAATGTACTGTACACATACCAAATAGAATAAAAAATAATTCATAAAATAAACAACTTAACTTTTTTT
>NC_089790.1:16342500-16352500 GCF_040412425.1 Macrobrachium rosenbergii
ACTTCTCCAATCAAAAGATTACTTTTACTAAACCCTTTCAATATCAATTCCGCAGAGAGAGAGAGAGAGAGAGAGAGAGAGAGAGAGAGAGAGAGAGAGAGAGAGAGAGAGAGAGAGAGAGGGAAAAATCACAGTGATTTAAGAAGGACGAGCGGACCGAAAAAATGTGTTAATTATGGTAATAAATGAAGGTCTTTTATTTTGGGATGATGGTCCTTCACATGCCATGTTTCTCCTTCTTAATTTATTTCTTTACCATTGATTTAAATTTTTCTTAATACTCTTGGTTATTTGTAAATCGTTCTGTTATTGGTTTGTTTTTAAAGTACCGTCTAGCCTTCTGATTAATATCTCACTCAGTATTTGTTCCTCTCTCTCTCTCTCTCTCTCTCTCTCTCTCTCTCTCTCTCTCTCTCTGGCCGCGTGGGTTAAGCGTCCACTGTAGTCCTGAGTTCTTGTCCTTCGCTGGTTCGAGCCTACGGGACGACGAACTTATTATCAACTAAAAAAAATTCCCCTTCGGTAACATATAAGAAAATATATTATTTCCGAGGTAGAGCGAATTGGATATTAAAGGACGTTTGTAGCTTGACTGAACTGTATATGAATCACGGTAATGTGATATAAAAGTCATATATATATATATATATATATATATATATATATATATATATATATATATATATATATATATATATATATATATATATATATATATATATATATATATATATTTATATATATATACATACATACATATCAAATTTATTTTCAGTTTTATTCTATGATACCTTACACTTCCTCAATGTCTCACGCTTATCTCATTCCCCCAATCTTCCCCCTTCCCTCCCTACACCCCACCCCTTCCCAACACATCTACCCCTCCCCTAACGCATCCAAACAAGAATATCACCGTCACAGATGCCGCCTTTATCACCAGCTTCCCACGGGCATATCATCATCAGCATCATAACAAAATACCCAAGGAGGCCCTGACGGGAATCCTTAAGGAATCCTTTAAACCGTACGCCTCCTCCCCCCTTCAGTATATCCTTCAGGATATCTTTCAAGATATCCTTCCTAGGATGTCTCTCTAAGCCCACAGATGGCGGGAATTTGATGCTGCTGTTTTATGATGAGGTTAAGTATTCTTTTTTCTTTTTTAATATTTATGTATACAAAACACGTTCGAAATTATAATTTATATGGAAATGATATAAGATTATTATAGTATTTCTCGATGTTTTTAAGTGTATTTATGAATTGAATTGAATATAGAGTTTAGGCCAGAGGCCAAGCACTGGGACCTATGAGGTCATTCAGCGCTGTGACGGAAACTGACAGTATAAGGTTTAACAGGTGTAACAGGAGTAAAACCTCGCAGTTGCACTATGAATCAACTGTTAGGAGAGGGTGGAAAGTAAGATGGAAGAGAACATGAACGGAATATACTATAAAAGAAACGAAATGAGGTTGCAGCTAGGGGCCGAAGGCACGTTGCAAAGAACCTTAAGCAATGCCTACAGTGCACCACATGAGGTGCACTGACGGCACTAGCCCCCTACGGGTAATTTTATGAAGACAACAAATTTACGAAATTTTAGTTAATATAAAACTGACAAAAAATAATTCATGTATTCCTCAACGTTGACACAAGAGTAAAAGGCGAAAGCCTTATATAAATTTGTCATCTTGTAACGTAACACTGAACGAAATATAACGTAGTCAAACAGTTAAATGCAAGGGAAGCTAAATATACATAAATACCACGATCTACTCATAAAAACTTTTTAATCCAATACCGCTTTCCATAACCTAAGGGGTCGGTCACCTAATTGTGTCTTCTCCAAGTATATCCAAGTCATTTCACAGCAGGACTGGGTAGGATTATGATAATAGCAGCCCCAGCTAAAAGCTCCCTAGTAAGAGCGAATACTTCAAGTTTACGTCACGCAATCTAAAATCTTCCTCTTAAGACCAATTACTTAAACTTTACGTCACGCAATCTAAAATATTCATCGTAAGAGCCATTACTTTAAGGTTACGCCACGCGATCTAAAATCTTCCTCTTAAGACAAGTTAATTCAAAGTTACGTCACGCAATCTATAAAATCATCATCTTAAGGGCCATTACTTCAAGGTTACGTCATGCAATCTAAAATCATCCTCTCAAGATCAATTACTTCCAGGCTACGTCACGCAATCTAAAATCATCGTCGCACGAGCGATTCCTTCAAGGTTACGTCATCATCGCAAGGACGATTACTTCAAGATTATGTCACGCAATCTAAAATCTCCCTCTAAGACCGATTACTGAAGATTACGTCATGCAATTCAATTCAACAATCGGTAACGCAAGGGAACCAGGCAACAAACAATAGTAGTCGCCTTATGCCAGCAACGGCTCCTCGTCCGTCACGTCCAGAAGCCGATTCTTGCGTTTTCAAACTCCGAAAGCCTAAACTCACGGGGAGTTTGTTTGAGTTGGGCATCAATGGATACGGAGACTCTCTGCCAATATGTTTGAGTTGGGGCATTGATGAATGCTAAGTACCCTTTATAAAGTTTGGAGGGAGGCAGGGAAAGGATGAAAAGAAGGAAAGAGAGATGGATTTAACCTGAGGGAAAGTTATCTGAAAGTGAGAAAGTGAAAAGATATATATACAAAAGATGGGGATATGATGGTTTCAGGAATATTATAGTTGCCTTCCACACCTTTAAATAACTTCTCCCACCCCCACCTTCACTCTCTCTCTCTCTCTCTCTCTCTCTCTCTCTCTCTCTCTCTCTCTCTCTCTCTCTCTCTCTCTCTCCAAAGATCACACAGAAGTAACACGTGGCAACAGAAAATTAAATCAAAACCCTGTATACCCTCCCCTCTCTCTCTCTCTCTCTCTCTCTCTCTCTCTCTCTCTCTCTCTCTCTCTCTCTCTCCATATGCGGCAACTGATAATGAAAACAAAACCCTTTATACTTTCATGTAATGATATTCCCTTCCTTTCTCTCTCTCTCTCTCTCTCTCTCTCTCTCTCTCTCTCTCTCTCTCTCTCTCTCTCTCTCTGTGAGTCATGGTTTATATCCATATACCACTTTCCAATGCTACATAGAATAAAATACTAAAGTACAATGATCCCTCAGGCCTATAAAATAATAAAAATGCATAAATTAAGTTTAATTTATTATTTGCTACAGCCTCTTCCATTTTCTAAAAAAGAAAATCATGAAGTATTTGAAAAAAAAAAAACTAAAAATTCCACACTTAGAGAGAGAGAGAGAGAGAGAGAGAGAGAGAGAAGAGAGAGAGAGAGAGAGAGAGACTCAAAATTCTACTGCTGAAGGAAAAACACGTTTTTATGAATAACAGTAAATAATGTTGACCATGAATTTCTGAGTCTGGCTTCATCTGGCATAAAGGAAAACTCCTTTATCTTCTCAATCCTGAAGCGAAAAGACGTTAGTCCGCTTTCTGCCCAGAGACACTGAAAATTCGACCTAGAATCTTGAAAAACAAATATTTTTATACTTTATAGAATTTCCATGCAAATTCCTTCGAATTGCTAGGACGCACTTTTCGAGATTCGAAGCGTCTTACGACGTGATGTGAAAACCTTGTCAAATCTGGTGGGAAACATTTTCAAGTCAAAATAATGCAATTCTAGTGTAGTATTTTTTAGTCCGCTTTATGAAATGGGACGTGTCTTGTCAACTTGAGAGAAATAACAATCCCTTAGTTTCCATAGAAATAGTTTAATATTGAGCCTTTTTACACGAGTGTAAAGGAAAATTAGCGCCTGAATAAAATATATTTTATACTTTCAAATGCCCAACATAAATAATATTATTCTAACCTTAGATTCGTGTCTTAAATGATACAATTCTAATGTATTATTTTTGCCCGTTTTATTAAATGTGACGTGTCTTGCCAACTTCAGAGAAACAACATTTTCTTCCTTTTACAAAATCATCCTCCACTATTGAGCCGTTCGTAAACAAATGCCAAAGACAATTTAAGCGAGAATAAAATACATTTTACACTTTCATAAGCCCAATACAAATCAGTATGTTATAGTTGGGGAAAATTAGAGGGTAAATAAAACATATTTTATAATTTCACAAGCAAAATATAAATAAGTTATGGTTGGGGAAAATTATTTTAACCTTAGATTCCTGTCTCACCTTGTATTTTACTAATTCATTTAAAGTTTCATCTATTTGTTTATTAAGTTATTCATATATCTTATTTTCTAATAACTGATCTCTTCTTTCTTTCTTTCTGTATTTCTTATTACGTTCTGTAACCTCTTTCTAATGAACACAATAATATTCTTTGGAAACTTGAACTTCAAGTAATTAATGGCTCCTGTGGAAAAAAGTATATCTTAATTTAAACAGACCACTGAGCTGATTAACAGCTCTCCTAGGGCTGGCCGGAAGGATTAAACTTATTTTACGTGGCTAAGAACCAATTAGTTACTTAGCAACGGGGCCTACAGCTTATTGTGGAATCCGAACCACATTATACCGAGAAATGAATTTCTATAACCAGAATAAATTCCTCTGATTCTTCATTGGCCGGGCGGAGACTCGAACGCGGGCCCAGCAGAGTGCGATCGAGAACTATACCGACCCTCCCAACGAGGAACTATGGCCCCTGTGGAGGGCTTGTTCCATATGAATAGTGGTCATCTCCTGAATAATAATAATAATAATAATATAATAATAATAATAATAATAAGTTAATAATAATAATAATAATGAAACATATTCTTCACCAGTCACCACGCCTTCCCATGCACTTTCTTCATTATTCTTCACTATCAGATTCTCCTCAACTACTTTGCATTAATCCATATCACAACGAGTATTGTTCTGGCGTTGTTGGTAATTAAAGAACTCTGCTTAACAAAGTTTATATCTAGGAAAAGATATTCGATAGTTGCTTGAGTTTAGGATTGCATTAGCATAATGAATATTGTAAAGCAACAGTTCAGTTAGCTGAATTTTGAATGGGTTTATAAGAAACTCTAAAGATATCCGGTTTGAGGTTGGCTGTGTTCTGGATTTGTTGTTAAGGCTTCATGGTCACACTCGTAGTGAATGGACGACTTTCGTTCAAATTCGTATGGAAGAAGCTTACATGGGCCACTGACTTGAAACTCAGGGTTCCAAAGAATGTGGTTTTCATTTGAAAGAAATTACAGAAGGTAACAGGAAATACAGAAAGAAGAGATCAGATGTTAGGAAAGAAAAAAAGATGAATTAATAAATCAATAAATATATATACAAAGATATAAATAAATTTATCAAAATACAAGGTGAATTGTTTTAGGGCAGCAATGCGTCGCATCTCCGCTTGAACTTTTGAGGTTCTAAATGCACAACATCCCCAGGGAGACTGTTAGACTGTTCCACAGTACCTTATAGGGAAAAATTCTCTCTATCCAAAGGCCACAAAGAAATAATATGCTCCATCTGACGAGGAAAACGGTCCCTGGATACCTCCATGTGAAGACACTGACTCATTTTACAAAGAGACAGAGATATAAGCATTTAAATCTTTGGCAAAGATATTTCTACGGCACAAGAAAGCAATGCATTTATGCTTCCATTCAAGTTTCCCCCCCTCCCCCCCACTTCCCTTGGGCATTCCTTGAAATCAAGGACCCTCAAAAAAAGAGAAGAAGAAGAAGAAGAAGAAGAAGAAGAATTCGCTTCGTAAGTTTTCCTTTTAGCTCCTCTTGGCTTTCGGGAAGGGAAAGGGGGAGGGAAGGTGAGGGGAGGGGGAGGGGAAGGGGGAGAGGGAAGGACCAAATTATCCAGAATTTCCTTAAATTGGATTTCCCTTTATTTGAGACGACGGCTCTTCCGGAAGTCCTCCTCCCAAAGCTTTTCTTTCATATTCTTTTCGGCGAGGGACGTTTCGTCTTGAATCACGGCGAATAAAGGCTCAAGGGATGGGGCGATTTGATGGTCAGTGTCCCAGTTCTCCTGTAAAACCCCTCCCCTCCCCTCCCCTCTACCACACTTTTTCGGGGAGGGGAAGGAGGAGAAGGGGTGGGGTTATCATTATCCCAGAATCGTGATTATCCAGCGGTCGTCTTTGGAGTGTCTCAATTTGTAAGAGCTTCAATTCTGATAAATGTCGTGGAACATAAGTGAAATATAAATTATCTGCTTCAATTCTGATATATGTCGTGGAATTTAATTAAATATAAGTGATCGGTTTCACTTCTGATAAATGTCGTGGAATATAAGTGAAATATAAGTGATCTGGTGAATTTCCCAAACCTTAAAATGATAAATGTCTCACACAAAATTGATTTCATTAAACTGATTTCAATAAAGTCGATTTTTCCTTTTAATTCTAATCGTCTCACACTAAATTCATGTTGTTTAATTAATTTCAGCTGAGTGTGAAATCAAACGAATCTTAAAATGACAAAAGTCTCACAAAATTCGTCATTAAACTGACTTCAGTTGAATCGTTACTTTCTCTTAATATCATTTCCTCAGTGAAATCGTTGTCGGTCGTCTCGAACGAAATTTATATCATTGAAGCGATTTCAATAAAGCAGTAGGCTACACTCTCTTCCTGCACATGCTTTCAACTTTTCTTTTCCCTTTCCCTTTCTACTGAATTCACTCCTGTATAACACACACACACACACACACACACACACACACACACATATATATATATATATATATATATATATATATATATATATATATATATATATATATATATATGTATGTGTGTGTGTGTGAAAAAAGTTAAAAGTTGAAAGCATGTGCAGGAAGAGATAGTGTATGTATATATGTATATAAATATAAATATATATATATATATATATATATATATATATATATATATATATATATATATATATATATATATATATATATATATATATATATATATATATATATATATATACATATATATATACATATATACAAACATACATATATACACAGATATATATATATATATATATATATATATATATATATATATATATATATATATATATATATATATATATATATATATATATTGTCTTTATACATTCACCAAGTTCCATGTTTTCGTGATTCAGTTATATACATATACATACATTATATATATTTATATATATATATATATATATAATTATATACTCGTATATATACATATATGTATATATGCATGTAGTGTCGTTACGTAATCGAAAACCTGCTGATCAAATTTGAAAAAACTTAAATTGGATTCGGGTTTTCATACTAAAAAAAAAAAAAAAAAAAAACCCACCGGTTCCTCGCGTAAGAAAGCTATTATAAGTTATATTCGCCTTCGAGAAACACGATGAAAAGAAAGGAGACCAAATTATGATCAACTTTTCCCCATTCTAATTTTCTCCCAGAGACTTAAACTAAGGAAGTTTGAAAAAAGGGGGGGTAGAAGGGGAAAGAGGGGAGGGGGAGGGGGAGAGGGGAGGGGAAAGGTAGGATTAGGCATCATTGACTTCAAACTTTAATTATCCGACTGAGTTTTATAACTTTTCCAGCCTCACACAAACTCCAACTCTCTCTCTCTCTCCCCCCCCCCTACACTTTCTCCATCTCTTCCCAGGAACCGTAAATTTCTAAAGAGAAAGTTATTTTCAACTGTATTCCTATCTACTTGTCTTTCTTCCCTCGCTTCCCAACACTTTCTCCAGAGAAAGTTTTTTTTTATTCCTGCATTCATTTCGATCTACTCGTCTTTTCCTTCTTCCTATTCCCTACACTCGGAATAAGATTTAAACCTGGGAAGAATCACCGTTCGGCGCTTCCTATCTTATCCTGCGACTTATTCCTAAAAAAAGGAGGGGGGATTTTCTGTCGTTAGCTCTTCCCCTTTTTTTTTTTCTTCCCACTCTGAATTTCACTTTTTCTTTTGTATCTTCCTATCTTTAATTTTCTCTTCCTATTCCATACAACCAAAATAAGATTTAATCTTTGGGAAGAATCACTGCTCGGCGTTTCGTATTTTATACAGTGACTTCTTCATTAAAAATAGATTTTATGTTGTTAGTTCTTCCCATTTTTAGCTTTCTGTAAAAGAAAACTACTGTGCTGGCTTTGTCTGTCCGTCCGCACTTTTTCTGTCCGCCTTCGGACCTTAAAAACTACTGATGCTAGAAGGCTGCAAATCGGTATGTTGATCATCCACCATCCAATCATCAAACACACCAAATTGCAGCCATGTAGCCTCAGTAGTTTTTATTTTATTTAAGGTTAAAGTTAGTCATAATCGTGCTTCTGGTAACGATATAGAATAGGCCACCACCGGCCCGTGGTTAAAGTTTCATGGGCCGCGGCTCATACAGCATTATACCGAGATCACCAAAAGATAGATCTATTTTCGGTGGCCTTGATTATACGCTGTAGCAGCTGTTCAGAAAACTCGACTGCGCCAAAGAAACTTCGGTGCATTTTTTACTTGTTTATTCCTATCTCAATTTTAGCTTCATTTTTGTATTTTCCTATCTTGAATTTCATCCGTTTCTCCTCAAATTCAGTTTTCTTAAAAAATTCTTTGTACTCGTATGTGAAATTTCATTTCATTATCTTCCTATCATCAAATCTATCACCCTCTTCCTTTTTCCAATTCTCATTTTTCTTCTCTTCCCAGTTTTCCTACCTTTAATTTCATCATTCCTTTTTCCCAATTTGTATTCTCAATGTCATCGTCTCCCTATCATCAAATTTACCTCCTATTCCCTTCTTCCAAATATAATTTTTCCTTCTCTTCCTTTTCACCCCATCTTTAATTTCATTGTTCTTTTTTCTCTTCCTTTTCTTCCTATCTTTAATTTCATCGTTCTTTCTTTTCTTCCTTTCTTCCTATCTTTAATTTCATCGATCTTTCTTCTCTTCCTTTTCATCCTACCTTTAATTTCACCGTCCTTTCTTCTCTTCCTTTTCTTCCTATCTTTAATTTCACCGTCCTTTCTTTTCTTCCTTTTCTTTAATTTTAATTCAATTCTTTTCTCATTGTCATTATGTCCTTATCATCAAACCCACCCTCCTCTTCCTTCCTCAAAACCTTAATTTTTTCTTCTCTTCGTATTCCTCCCATCCTTAATTTCATCACTCTTTTCCTCTACCCTAACCATGGAGGAAAACCCATTTCTCGAAGTTTCCTTCCTAAAGTGTTCCTCTTAACCTTTTAATCTTCGTCCAACTTCTCACACTCACTCAGTGTTTATCAGCTTTTGTGGGTATGCCTAAATTTTTTTTGTTTTGTTTTTATATTTGTAGATATTGTTTATTAATTCGAATGGCATTATAGTTTATGTTAAACTATAATAAATTTTAGTGGCAATTCCTGCTGACTTTAAATTCTTGTCAATGATGTGATATTAAAGGACCCAAGATTAGCAATAATAATAATAATAATAATAATAATAATAATAATAATAATAATAATAATAATAATAATAATAATAATAATAATAATAATAATAATAATTATTATTATTATTATTATTATTATTATTATTATTATTATTATTATTATTATTATTATTATTATTATTCAGAGCCCTATTCATATGGAACAAGCCCAATACAGGGGCCACTGACTGGAAATTCAAGCTTCCACAGAATACGGCGTTTACTAGGAAGAAATAACAGAGGGTAATAGGAAATACAGAAAGAAGGGATCACCCACTATAAAAAAAATAAATTAACGAATTAATAAATACATGGATAAAAACATAGATCAAATTACGAAATACAAGGAGAACTGCTTTAGGGCAGCGCAAGCGGTGATGCATCGCATCTTCGCTCTGCCGTCAGGAAAAGCAAAAGGGGAGAAATGTCGAACCGAGGAAAATTATTGTTATCGTCATCATCAGGCTTCTGTGCCTTTGCCTGATGATTCTGTTTTGCTATTTTAAGGACGCCACCACAGAGCAGCTCGCATCCGTCCGGATGAAAAATGTAGGGACAAGCTCTGGACGTCTCTGCGACT
>NC_089790.1:16360000-16362500 GCF_040412425.1 Macrobrachium rosenbergii
GAGAACCATTAAAATTCCGTTCCTTAATGGCATATATCTTCAACTTTAGGGGGATAAGTAGAATGGAAGAGGTGGGGTTGAGAGAGAGAGAGAGAGAGAGAGAGAGAGAGAGAGAGAGAGAGAGAGAGAGAGAGAGAGAGAGAGTAGGTATCTGAGAGGGGAAGGGGGTGGGGAGAGAGGAAAGTTTTGAAGTGGAGGAGGAGGAGAAGAATGAAGAACAGACAGAGAGGGATTAATAAGAAAGGGAAGAGAGAGAGAGAGAGAGAGAGAGAGAGAGAGAGAGAGAGAGAGAGAGAGGATGAGGGCCTTTAGGGATAAATACTAAGTAGCTGATAAATGGTGGGGGAAGTCTTGAGAGGAGGAGGAGGAGGAGGAGGAGGAGGAGGAGGAGGAGGAGGAGGAGGGGGTAGAGGTGGGGAAGGAATACACCTCAAGTATGGGGGCCAGAGGGATGAACGAGAGAGAGAGAGAGAGAGAGAGAGAGAGAGAGAGAGAGAGAGAGAGAGAGAGAGATGGTGAAGGAAATGCAGACATACTCGTAAGTAAAGGAGAGAGGAACCCAAATCCAAGGAACATTCACACCACATTCTGCAAACGTTGATAAGAGAGAGAGAGAGAGAGAGAGAGAGAGAGAGAGAGAGAGAGAGAGAGAGATGCAGAGAGAGAAAGGAGAGAGAGAAAATACAGACCACATTCTGTAAACATAAGGAAAGGAGAGAGAGAATTCAAATCTAAGAAACATACAGACCACATTCTGTAAACTTTTAAGAGAGAGAGAGAGAGAGAGAGAGAGAGAGAGAGAGAGAGAGAGAAACCCAAATCTCAAGGAGGAACATTCAGACCACATTCTGTAAACGTTCAAAAATGACAAATACTTCCCCTCGTTTCAGTTGTTAATCATTTTTATATGAGCTTCGACGTCAATAGTAGTTACTAGGGGGGAGGGGGTGAGAAGAGGGAGGGATGGGAAGGGAAGGAGGGGAGGGGAGATTGGTGCTCGTTCTGTCGAGAGGTACTACTCGAGATCTCATTATTTCGACTCTTAGTTCTTTATTCTGATACTGGATTATTTTTACCTGCTGTTCTGTTGGCGTTGGTCGTGTTTACATATTATTATTATTATTATTATTATTATTATTATTATATTATTATTATTATTATTATGTAATAAAAATCCACACTTATATAGTAAACTAAATTACTACTTTGGTTTTGTAATTTACACAGTAATATAGTTTACTATATAATTGTGAATTTTTATTACACAGATTGTTTTTCAAGAGATTGTGAATTTCTTAGCTCTATAATAATAATAATATAATAATAATAATAATAATAATAATAATAATAATAATAATAATAATAATTATTATTATTATTATTATTATTATTATTATTATTATTATTATTATTATTAACACAAAACAACATTTAACGTAAACACTAAGGAGGAATCAAAAGTCTTTGTTTTTATCTATTGCATATTAATACAATTCATTTATATAACTGTGGATTTCTATTAAACAAGTTTACCATGATACTGTGAATTTCTTAGTATTATTATTATTATATTATTACTATTACTATTTATTATTACTATTATTATTCAGAATTCGACCCCTATTCACATGGAACAATCTCACCAAAGGGGTCATTAACTTGACATTCAAGGTTCCAAAGATCATTATTATTATTATTATTATTATTATTATTATTATTATTATTATTATTATTATTATTATTATTATAATTAATATCGATGCTTCCTGAGAATTATTCAAATGTTGACGTTTCATTTGTTTTCTTCACAGAAAAACAAAACACAATGGTGTGAAACGTCAAACACGTGAAAAAAATGAAGAAACAAAGAAACTGAAGACAAATACAATAACATTTTGGAACAAAACAATGTTGGAAAATATGAAACAAAAATTACTGATCCATAGACATTGATAAGAAGTTGAAATACGTTGGCCTGAGGAAGGAAGATAGTAGGAGGGAGGATAGTGAGGAGGAAGAAGTGAAAGCTGGACGAATGGATGGGAGAAGGTAAAAGGGGGTGGAGGAGGTAATAAGGGGGTGGGGGAGGGTGGGATGGGGGCGCTGAAGATGGCGGCAGGGGGCGGCCGTCTTCCAGATAAAATAGATAAAGCCGTCATCGGAGACAAAAGGATGGAATATGAGAGAGAGAGAGAGAGAGAGAGAGAGAGAGAGAGAGAGAGAGAGAGAGAGAGCGATGCAGCCTACTTACATATTTTTAGAGAGAGAGAGAGAGAGAGAGAGACATATTTTTAGAGAGAGAGAGAGAGAGAGAGAAATCATGTAGCCTACCTACCGGTATATATTCTTGAGAGAGAGAGAGAGAATTACGTAGCCTACCTATATATCCTTGAGAGAGAGAGAGAGAGAGAGAGAGAGAGAGAGAGAGAGAGAGAGAGAGAGAGAGAGAGAGAGAGAGAGAGAGAGAGATTGAAGCAGCCTACTTATATATTTTTAGAGA
>NC_089790.1:16367500-16400000 GCF_040412425.1 Macrobrachium rosenbergii
AATTAAAGTTTATAAAAAAAATCACCATTCCTTCCCAGTGACAATTTTTTTAATTGGTTTCATTTTAAAGCTGAATAATTGTAGTCTATTTTAGTTTGTGGGCCATCCAAATAAGAAAAACCGAAAACTGACAAATTAAAGTTTATAAAAAAAAAAATAACGATTCTTTCCCGATGACAATTTTTTTCTCAAAATATATTATTTGAAATATTCCACCACAATCAACCTACCCACATCCAACGATGCATTGTTTATCGCTACTCGGAACAGCTAGTGTGCATTCAAAGGTCAGGGGAAAAGATGAAAGAATCTTTATGATGCCTACACTGAGAACTTGCTATGCAGTCCGCCACTCTGATCGCTCTTTGTGAAGCTAGTTCCAGTGCTATGATATCGATTCTGGTGTCATTTCAAAGCTGTTATGAAAAGGAAATTATAAAAGCTCAATGCACAAATGACGAGTTAAACCTGATGGAAATACATATTCCTATATTTTGGTTAGAGAGAGAGAGAGAGAGAGAGAGAGAGAGAGAGAGAGAGAGAACACTGAAATTTACCGAAAAAATTTTCATTGTGTGTGTGAGAGAGAGAGAGAGAGAGAGAGAGAGAGAGAGAGAGAGAGAGAGAGAGAGAGAGAGAGAGAGAACACTGAAATTTACCGAAAAATTTTCATTGAGAGAGAGAGAGAGAGAGAGAGAGAGAGAGAGAGAGAGAGAGAGAGAGAGAGAGAGAGAGAGAACACTGAAATTTACCGAAAAATGTTTCACTGAGAGAGAGAGAGAGAGAGAGAGAATTTTCCAAAAAATTTCACTGAGAGAGAGAGAGAGAGAGAGAGAGAGAGAGAGAGAGAGAGAGAGAGAGAGAACACTGAAATTTACTGAAAAAATTTGTGTGAGAGAGAGAGAGAGAGAGAGAGAGAGAGAGAGAGAGAGAGAACACTGAAATTTACCTGAAAAATTTTCATTGAGAGAGAGAGAGAGAGAGAGAGAGAGAGAGAGAGAGAGAGAGAGAGAGAGAGAGAGAGAGAGAGAGAGAGAGAACACTGAAATTTACTGAAAAAATGTTTCAGAGAGAGAGAGAGAGAGAGAGAACAGAAATTTACCAAAAAATTTCACTGAGAGAGAGAGAGAGAGAGAGAGAGAGAGAGAGAGAGAGAGAGAGAGAACACTGAAATTTACCGAAAAAATTTTCATAGAGAGAGAGAGAGAGAGAGAGAGAGAGAGAGCTCACTGAAATTTACATAAAAATATTCCGTCATTTCACTGAGCTTTGAAAGTAAGTTACCCGCTGAGAGAGAGAGAGAGAGAGAGAGAGAGAGAGAGAGAGAGAGAGAGAGAGAGAGAGAGAGAGAGAGAGAACCAACAAGATTAGAGGGAACACGGAAATTTACAGAAAAAATTTTCGTCATTTCACCGAGCTCCGTAAGTAAGTTACCGCTAGGTAACAACTTTACCTCTGCACTCTGAAATATTTTACGCTTCCTGGGAATGCAAAGTTTGGTTGATTGTGTACCTCTGCCCATATTATTATTATTATTATTATTATTATTATTATATACATACATAGACACATTATTATTATATATATATATATATATATATATATATATATATATATATATATATATATATATATATATATATATATATATATATATATATATATATATATATATATATATATATATATACATATATATATATATATATATATATATATATATATATATATATATATATATATATATATATATATATAAAGTTCAGATTTTCAAGTATTCATGCATTCGCAACAATGCATGACGAATACGTAAAACAAAGAACTACACGAACTTTCAACAATCAGTCCAAACATCAAGGAACGATTGGAAGCTGATAACGGAACAGTCAAAGTGGAAAACAATAAAAATTCCTGATAAAAAAATAGTATTCCATAAACCTAACTTATAATAAAAAAGTGTAGAGAAATTATTAAAAAAATAAACTTTTCAGAGAAACCCAGGAAATTTTCCCCCATAACCCCTTATAACTTCATTAAGGCATAATTTTTGGAAAAAAAAAGTTATGTGAAAGAGATAAAGCTTAAGATAAGAATGAAATGAAAAAGAAGGCAGATTGAAAAACAGATTTCTAAGTTCATTAAGGCATAATTTTTGAAAATAAAAAAAATTATGTGAAGGGGATAAGAAATACGATAAGAATGAAATAACAAACAGAAAAGGCAGATTAAAAAATAGAGAGTCTTATTCTTGTCAGTCACCTCTGCTTGCCCCAATCATTCCATTGCTGCTTTCTTTGCACTGCACTTTGCAAGTTCAATCTCCGTCATGGATCGAGTGTCTGGAAGACTTGCTCCTGGAACTTAAAGCTGAATATCTTCGCAATGTAAGCGACCACGTTACGAATGCGTTGATATGTTGTCAAGATGTTGCAGGGAGATGTAAAGGATATGATTACAAGGTATGGAAAAAGGTCAGATGTTACCTTCAGCAAGCCTGAACATTGTTGGGTATAGTGGTTTCGGAGAAAAAAATAAAGCGTAGGCTTTGAACTTATATATCGTAAGTCTCTCTCTCTCTCTCTCTCTCTCTCTCTCTCTCTCTCTCTCTCTCTCTCTCTCTCTCTCTCTCTCTCTCTGAACATTGTTGTGGAAAGTGCTTTCGACGAAAAAATAAAAGAAATGGTCTTGGAACTTATTCTCTCTCTCTCTCTCTCTCTCTCTCTCTCTCTGAACATTGTTAGGCAAGTTGTTTTCAGGAAAAAATTAACAAAGGTCTTTGAACTTATTTTCTCTCTCTCTCTCTCTTGCTCTCTCTCTCTCTCTCTCTCTCTCTCTCTCTCTCTCTCTCTCTCTCTCAACATTATTAGTTAAAGAAAAAATTAAAACATGGGCTTTGAACTTATAAATCTTAACTCTCTCTCTCTCTCTCTCTCTCTCTCTCTCTCTCTCTCTCTCTCTCTCTCTCTCTCTCTCTCTTTAAGAGGAAACTTAAGTGAGTCGGCTTTTAACATCAGAAAGCTCCGCCCTAACTTTCTCTTGCCTCGAGATACAAGTAAACTTTACATGTGATAGCATTGTCATTTAACAACAGAATGGAGCACTCGACTTTCCATCCACCACAACTCCAAGAGATTGTGCGCCAACAACTCTTGTTTAAGACTCAGATCGATCTATAGAAAATACTCTCTCTCTCTCTTTGTGTCTGCCTGACTGTCTCTCTCTGAACATTGTTAGGTAAAGTGTTTTAAAAGATAAAAATAAAAATGGCCTTTGAACTTGTAAACCTTAACTCTCTCTCTCTCTCTCTCTCTCTCTCTCTCTCTCTCTCTCTCTCTCTCTCTCTCTCTCTCTCTCTCTCTCTGAATAATGTTAAGTTGTTTTCGAGGAAAAAATCAAACATGATCTTTGAACTTATAGATCTCTCTCTCTCTCTCTCTGTCTCTCTCTTTCTCTCTCAATCTATTTAACCTTAGCAAACCTTACAACAGTAATAATAACGAGAGAGAGAGAGAGAGAGAGAGAGAGAGAGAGAGAGAGAGAGAGAGAGAGAGAGAGAGAGAGAGAGAGAGAGAGAGAGGACGAACAAACATCAAAGTGATCTTGACATCATTGTTTAAACGGTTGTAGCCAAACATAACTTGAAGATTCATCTTTGGAAATACAAACCGGCTGTAATTTCTCCACAACAGAGAATTTTCCGAGGATAATGTAAAAACAATTTTCTTTACTTACTAATTAACTTAATGTATTAGTAATAATACATAAAAATATCCGTAATAATATATAGAGACGTACAATTCATCCCATTCGATAATGACTTGAATGCAGGGAGTCTGATGTTCGCATAACGTATACTGAACATCGATAAAAATTGTACATAATAATACAATTTTCCGTTTTCATACGACAGACAACGCTGGCCATAAAAAAGTATAATATCAATAAGCAGTTTATATAAAAGCATATGCAATTCCAATCTGCTTTAAATTACACTCTTACGCGAAGACATTGCAATACGAAGCCCCGGGAACAAAGCGCCATTGTATTCGAATTAGAAATATTAAACAGTCCCGGAGGGAATCGTACCTCAAGAACAAAGCTGTAAATGACAATTTAGCGGTCTCTGAGGCAGCAGCATAAATTATGTTAATTACGTATTTTCTTCTAAATAAAAAGTACTTTCTGCTGACGCATAAACAAAACAAGAAAAACCGGAAGACCGTTTCACCGAGTTCAAAGACTTCTTGTGAGATGTCTTCAAGAATTTTGGGCACCAATAAATTGTCTGTGGGCCGGAAGTTTTTAATAATAATAATAATAATAATAATAATAATAATAATAATAATAATAATAATAATAATAATAATAATATTGCAAAACTTAAAACCGTCCAAAAATAAAATAAAATTAAAATAAAATTCACCCACATCTTAACAACGTTTTGCCCAAGTACGAAGGAAAATACTGAAATTTTTGCAAAACTTACAACCGTCCAAAAATAAAATAAAATGAAATAAAATTCACCCAGTTCTTGACAACGTTTTGCCCAAGTACGAAGGAAAATATTGAAATTTTTGCAAAATTTACGACCGTCCAAAAATAAAAATAAAATTCACCCAGATCTTGACAACGTTTTGCCCAAGTACGAAGGATTATTCTGAAATTTTTGCAAAACTTACAACCGCCCAAAAATAAAATTCACCCAGATCTTGACAACGTTTTGCCCAGGTATGAAAGAAAATATTGAAATTTTTGCAAAACTTACAACCGCCCAAAAATAAAATAAAATTCACCCAGATCTTGACAACGTTTTGCCCAAGTACGAAGGAAAATACTGAAATTTTTGCAAAACTTATTACAACCGTCCAAAAATAAAATAAAATAAAATAAAATTCACCCAGATCTTGACAACGTTTTGCCCAAGTACGAAAGAAAATATTGAAATTTTTGCAAAACTTATTACAACCGTCCAAAAATAAAATAAAATAAAACAAAATAAAATTCACCCAGATCATAACAACGTTGTGCCCAAGTACGAAAGAAAGTACTGAAATTTTTGCAAAACTTACAACCGTACCAGAAAAAAAAAGTACGAAGGAAAATTGAAACGGAGGAGTGAGGATCCCACCCAGCCTGACATCTTGACAGGAGCTGCAATAAAAGCTGACAATAATCTTTAGCAGAGAGCGTCTGCATTCATTAAACTGTCAAGAGGATCAGGATGAAGATGTGTCGTCTGCAGAATCGCGAGTATATGAGAAAAGGGTCCGCTGGAGATTACGGAATCTAAATGGTGATCTGCATGTGAAATCCCTTTTCGACAAGAGAAATTATTATTATTATTATTATTATTATTATTATTATTATTATTATTATTATTATTATTATTATTGTTGTTGTTGTTGTTGCTGTTGTTCAGTGGATGAACTCTATTCATGGAACAAGCCTCTCACGGGGGCCATTGACTTGAAATTCTTTGGAAGCTTGAATTTCAAGTCAATAATGGCCCCTGTGGTGGGCTTGTTCCATGTGAATATGGTTCATCTGAATAATAATAATAATAATAATAATAATAATAATAATAATAATAACAATAATAATAACTGAAGGCATTTTCAATCTACTCCGAAAAGAGAGAGGCCGTCGAATACCTCAAAGAGGAAATGTCCCGAGACAACTCGTTTTCAGAAAGGAAAAAATATGGATAGAAAGAAAAAACTCAAAAACCTTCACAAAGAGGGGGGAAAGGAAGAACTTGCAATAATAAGGGAATACCAGGCAGACGAGAATTGCCCCAAAGTGCCTCAAAGGCTAAGAAGGGGCATCTCCTCCCCAATTTACTGTTTTTTTCTTTTTTTATTTTTTTTATTTCTCTGAGATCCGGCAGAGGCATCATTATCTCTGAGTGTTCTCGTTACCGAGGGAAGTTCAAAAGCTGCTAAAGGTATGATCCTATGAGGATGATGCTGCGAGATCCTAGAGAAGGCCAAAAGGATGAAGGATGGGAATGAAAAAAATTTAGTGGAAAAGATGGAAATGTTTATATATATATATATATATATATATATATATATATATATATATATATATATATATATATATATATATATATATATATATATATATATATATATATATATATATATATATATATATATATATATATATATATATAGGACGAAGCAGAAACGTGTATGTTAAAACGATCACACGCAAAAGAAGACAAGAGAGAGAAAAAAAAAAGAGATAGCTGGGGAGGGTCCGCGCAGCAGTGGCGGGTTGGGGGGTGGTGCCCAAAACGTGTCAAGGAATAACATTAAACTTTAACAGCAGTTTAAAATGCTTTACAAAAGAAAAAAAGAAAAAAGACGCACAACGAAAAGATCGCCAACATAAGCATCTCCTCACCTTTTATCTCCGGCGAAGAATTCTCTTGTAAATAAGACAAAAAAAAAGAGAGGGGGAGGAGGTGGGGAGGGGAGTGGAGGAGGAGGAGGAGGAAGGGGGAGAGAAGTAGGTAATAAAAAGAAAATAAATATTACCATCAAAGTTATACCGGGACATTTTTAGGTAAAGCGTGGTTAGGATAGAAGCTTTTGGTGAGGGGAGGGGGGGGGAGGGAAGGGGCACGTCAAAGGAAGACAGACGGGCTGTTGAGGGAGAGAGAGAGAGAGAGGGGGGAGGGAGGGAGAGAGGAAGAGGGAGGGGGAGGGACTTGTTATCTTGCCTGATCCCAGGTCAAAGACGAAGCATTTTCTGGCTGTCTTTGAAGCAGCAGCCTTCCCGGGAGTCAACTGAAATTCCGCGGAAATAATTTTTGTTTTCAAAAGAAATTTACTGCCTTCGTCTCGTTTCATTACAGGGATGTATAATAAATATTATACGTAATACGTATTTAAACATTTACACTGATATATACATACATACATATATATATATATATATATATATATATATATATATATATATATATATATATATATATATATATATATATATATATATATATATATATATATATATATATATATATTTATATACATATATTTATATATATACATGTATATATTATATATATATATATATATATATATATATATATATATATATATATATATATATATATATATACATATATATATATATAATATATATATATATACATAGATATACATATGTATATATATATAAAGAGAGAGAGAGAAACAACGGTCACAACTGGCCAACGCCTGCAAAAACAAAATAACGTATGTCAGCTGCAACTAATACATTCTCTCTCTCTCTCTCTCTCTCTCTCTCTCTCTCTCTCGTTTTCTTTGCCTCCTACTACTAATTCAATCTTATGACCCTGATGCATTCTGGGAGTTCGAAGAATCGAAACTTGATCAAGAGAGGGATAAACTTTCACGGTCTCCTGCTGTTTCTGGAAAGGATATCTAGTAGGATACCTTACAGGATTAAGGAGTGAAGTCAATAGGACATCACACAAACATACACACACACACACATATATATATGTGTGTGCATGTATGTGTGTATGTAATATATATATATATATATATATATATATATATATATATATATATATATATATATATATATATATATATATATATATATATATATATATATATATATATATATATATATATATATATATTTGTATCACATATTACAGGTGAAAAAATTTGTATCACGTGTTGGTCTGACCGGTTTCGACTTTATTTCCAAGCCATCTTTTAGACTGTGGCTATATGTGATAAACGAATTAAGTGTTAAAAGATATTATAATATATATATATATATATATATATATATATATATATATATATATATATATATATATATATATATATATATATATATATATATATATATATATATATATATGAAGTCCTATCTAAATCTAACCTCCTGATTAATTTTCACATTTGCTTCCGTATTTCAATACGATACATTTACGATCAAGATCGTAAATTGGTTGAATTATCTGAAATCACTATTAACCTTACTCTGTGATTTCTCCATTACATAAAAAATGAATTAATATCATCTCTTGCTCATCAATGACCCAGCAACATCACAACATCACGCAACATCCACAAATAACACCACAAAGTAACATCCATTATAACATTCATTCTCCATATCTTAATGGAATGGAATGGAATATAGAATTTAGGCCAAAGGCCAAGCACTGGGACCTGTGAGGTCATTCAGCGCTGAAAGGGAAATATATAGTAGAAAGGCTTGAAAGGTGTAACAGGAGGAAAACATCGCCGTTGCAATATGAAACAAGTGTCAGAAGGTGGATAGCAAGAAGGAAGATAGAATATGAATGGAGGTACAGTAAAAGGAATGAAAGGGGTTGCAGCTAGGTGCCGAAGGGACGCTGCAAAGAACCTTAAGTAATGCCTACAGTGCACCGCGTGAGGTGAACTGACGGCAATGTTCCCCTACGAGGCCTCTTCATCACATCTTAAGACCTGCAATTTAAAGCGTCGTCTCCTCTCACTTCTAACATAGCATTCGCCTTTCTCTTTCTCGTTAACATATTTCCTTATTTTTCCCTGAATCTATGACCTAAAAAAATAGAAAAAAAAAATAGAAAAAGCATTCCCTCTTAAGAAAAGAAAAAAAAAAACTAAGAAGAGGTTGTTTTTGAACTATGCTTATTTCAAAGCCACTCGGGAGCACAGGCGTAATGTTTCTGCAGACCCTTCCCCGTTGGCATCTTAATTGAAATTACGAGAGCACAGTTCTTTGCCAGGGATCCGGTTTCTCTCTCTCTCTCTCTCTCACACACACATAAAGTTTAATTTCTCTCTCTCTCTCTCTCTCTCACACACACACACACAAATAAAGTTTATTTTATCCTCTCTCTCTCTCTCTCTCTCTCTCTCTCTCTCTCTCTCTCTCTCTCTCACACATAAAGTTTATTTTCTCCTCTCTCTATCTCTCTCTCTCTTTCTCTCTCTCTCTCTCTCTCTCTCTCTCTCTCTCTCTCTCTCTCTCTCTCTCTCTCTCACACACACACACAAACACAAAGTCTACTTCTCTCTCTCTCTCTCTCTCTCTCTCTCTCTCTCTCTCTCTCTCTCTCTTTCTCTCTCTCTCTCTCTCTCTTATTCTCTCTGCCTCGTTCTCTGTATTCTCTCTCACACACGTCTTCACAAACACAAATTCTCGTCTGGTCTCTCGTTTTCGAAAACGCGGAGCTGGATTCGGTTTCTCCGGCATCTGGGAATGGAAGGCTCTCTCTCTCTCTCGGAAAATGTCTAAGATATTTTCTCTGCCTCGTTTTCTTGTATTCGTCTGCTCGTTTGTTTCGTCTTCTCGTGGATTCTCGTCTGGTCTCTCGTTTTCGAAAACGCGGAGCTGGATTCGGTTTCTCCGGCATCTGGGAATGGAAGGCGACTAAATAATTCGCGGAAAATGTCTAAGATAAGACGCCGTACGTGGGTGTTATTTGTAACAATACTAATTCTTTATGTGAGCAACAGAATTTCTTGCGCAGCTGTAACATTTGTAAATGATAAGCAATATTCGGTAGATAAATACATAAGTAAGTAAACAAAGAAATAAATATTTCTATATACATATGTATACACATATATATCTTTGCGTTTGTTTATTTATATATAATAAATGTTATAATAAATAAAAGGAAAGTCGAAACAAACGAACGATAAAAACAGAAATGAGCAATTTTGTTCCCTAAGGAATTATACAGATACTGACACACAAAAAAAACATGTCATTTCTAACAAAACAGTTCAGAGCACAATTACGTCATGTAATCCCCACATCACCATTCAGACTCTCCTAAGACAAATTCCTACCACCTTAAGCGTCTATTTCTCATGTGTGAATTTCTCTCCCGAGTTCCTGCGTCCCCCAGACATATATGATTTACTTCCTTTCATGAGGTGCATTTGTCACCTCACTTTTTCCAATGGGGCTCCAACAAGGTATGAAGAGAGAGAGAGAGAGAGAGAGAGAGAGAGAGAGAGAGAGAGAGAGAGAGAGGAGTACCTATCATCAGTCTGCCAAGTGCTAAAGTAACGTCTGATTTGCCATTTGATATAGTCTATAAAAAAACAACTTTTCATTCTGATATCTTTGAATAATGTAAGATTCGTAATCAGATTCTATTTGGTGCTTGTTATAAATTTTCTCTCCTTTGTTTAGAGGTTCAAAAATTAACAAAGTACATCAGTTTTTCGTCTTGCATGTTTCTATTTCATGGCTTTAAATCTGAAAAAGGTAATAATAATAATAATAATAATAATAATAATAATAATAATAATAATAATAATAATAATAATAAGAAGAAGAAGAAGAAGAAGAAGAAGAAGAAGAAGAAGAAGAAGAAGAAGAAGAAGAAGAAGAAGAAGAAGAATTTCGTTTCACATGCTTCTAACAAAATCATACCCATTGACATCTACGTCAAATTCTGAAATACGTTCTATCTTACCGGCACACACGACAACGTAAATATTGTACCAACTTCCATACACGACATCAGTCGAATAAAAATCCCATTTCCGCGTTTCAATTTCCTGCCAGAGAGCAAGACACATTCAGAGCTTCGCATGACGAAACACTCACTTATCAATAAACATATATTGCGAAATAAATGGCCAAGTTCTAAACGGCAAAATATAAAAAAAAATAATAAAAAAATAATCGTTACACGTTTCCCTGAGACTTCCAATTCTGTCGAAATTAAGGTTCAGATCACACAGATCGAGAGAGCGATTATTAGAGGCTGGACAAACACGGCAAGGTTGCAATGAAGGACAAAATACTCACGAGAGAGAGAGAGAGAGAGAGAGAGAGAGAGAGAGAGAGAGAGAGAGAGAGACAGACAGACAGAGACAGAGACTCACACAACACACACAGAGAGAGAGAGAGAGAGAGAGAGAGAGAGAGAGAGACATATACACATAGAGAGAGAGAGAGAGAGAGATGACAGACAGAGACTCACACACAAGCACAGAGAGAGAGAGAGAGAGAGAGAGAGAGAGAGAGAGAGACTCACACAGGCACAGAGAGAGAGAGAGAGAGAGAGAGAGAGAGAGAGAGACATACATAGAGAGGGAGAGAGAGACTTACACAGGCACAGAGAGAGAGAGAGAGAGAGAGAGAGAGAGAGAGAGTCAGAGACTCAGAGGTCAGAACTCATTACGGGTCGGTTGAAGAGGATTGCTGAATGGGGGGGAGGGAGGGGGGTCGCAGCTCAGGTTTACAGAGATACAGAAGTTACAGACGAAACATGAGAGGACTCAATACTGGTAAATAGGGTACAGAGATGAAATGGATGCCAGATGTACGAGGTTAATGGGCTAAAAAAAAAACTAATGGAGTTAGAATCAACTGGTAAAGATGGCGAGGGAGGAAATGAGATTGAAAAATATGGGTATTGAGTAAACGGGGATTATTGGAAAACGCTCAATAAACACGGAAGTTTGGCAGATTCTTTTTGGGGAGGGCAGTTATTGCAGATTAACCCCCCAAAAGAATGTAGATCTTTGTATTTTAATAATTCATTTAAATTTTTATGTATTTATTTATTAATTTGTTAGTTTATTTTTTAATTTCTAATAAGTGATTTCTTTCTGTATTTCCTATTACCTTTTGTTACTTCTTTCAAAATTAATGAACACCATATTCTTTGGAGGCTTGATTTTCAAGTTATTGGCCCCTGTGTTGTGCTTGTTCCATATGAATAGGTTCATCTTCGGAAAAATAATAATAATAATAATAATAATAATAATAATAATAATAATAATAATAATAATAATAATAATAATAATAATAATAATAATAACAAAATTATAAACAGTACACAAAAAATATTAATATAGGAATAGAAATTCATTTAATATATTTAAGTATTTAACATTCAAATATTATTATTTGTGATCTAAAATGAGAGTTAGTTACTTAGTGCTTTATCGACAAATCTTGACGTACTTTAAAAACACAAATACAGCAAATTCAGATCATTGAAACAAATAAAAATATGATGGTAAAGTGCCTTAATCATTAAACAATTGTCTATTGTATATAATAGCAATATTACACATAGTTTTCTGGAATCTTCATTTCAGATGAAATATGACTGTGAAAACACTTACACTTGCTTGTATTAGCGTTTGATACAATTAATATTAACCAAAAAATTTTTAAAAATAATTTAATTACAGCGTCCGTTGAGAGAGGCATTGTACTCAGAGATAATTCAGCCCTACGTGAATTTAATCTACAGTGGCGCCACTCCCAGAGCATTTAAAGATCAGTTTTCTCTCAGTGGAAAATTTTTACGTTTACCGAAATACCTGCAGGGTATTCACCTTTTTCTAGCCTTCTAGACCAGTGGTTCTTAATCAGGGAGAATTCCCCCCCCACAAGGAATTTCAGAGTTGGGGGGAGGGGGAGGGGGGGAGCTGTGACCACAGATTGGCAGGCTCGAATTGGCTTTAGGACCACACAAACACAGTGTGCATCGGCCTGCACTACTGAGAGGTCACGCTGAGCTTTCTCTCCGCTAGCTTGTGTTTGTGTTAGTATTTTGTTGGTTTCGCACTCCTAACTTTGGAAAGGGGGCAGGGGGATGACATTCTGACATATGGTGACAGGGTGCATGGGCCAAAGAAGGTTGCGAACCACTGTTCAGAATCTAGACATTTTCAATTAGAGAATACTATTTTAGACACAGAAAAGGCAGACCTGGTAGCCACATCCATTGTCTAGGTAACACGTACGAAGCAAGGTCGATTAAGTACTGAATAACAGAGTTATTTTTTATTTTATATAAATAGATCTATCGCGCCAATGGACTGAAGTTATGGTCAAAAAAGTACTTGGGCAAAAACTTTCATTTCCATAAGGTGAAAGATACATGAAAATTTCACCTGATATTAGGGTTATAAAGGCAAAATAATAATAATAATAATAATAATAATAATAATAATAATAATAATAATAATAATAATAATAATAATAATAGCGAGGACAACAATGCAATGAAAGAAAAAGTTTTCACGCAATTTGGGCCAAATGCGAAGACAGCAGAGAGAGAGAGAGAGAGAGAGAGAGAGAGAGAGAGAGAGAGAGAGAGATGCACCAGCAGCAGCAGCATCTTCGGAAACCCATTCTATCGGGCGAGATTCGTTTTCGGTCCCAAATGCAAAATCTAATTTCACCTCGTTTGGCCTTTGGCGAATTTAATTAAGCACCCCCTCTCCCCTCCCCCCTAGAATGAGGCCATGGACGCAGGCATGAGGCGGCACCGATTAGGGAAAAACACCTAATCCCAATCGCGGGGTATTAAAAAGGCTAATTTTTTTTTATTCGGTTATTTAGATTTATATCAGGGTATTCTCACAGTGGTAGCCATTAGGATACCCAAAATTTCATGTTGCATTTGCAAGCTCATACATGTGTATATTCATTTAACACTATTATGCACAAACTGTGCAATTTCCTGCATACATTCACGCATACTACATACAAATGTATGCTATTATCGGTTACACAGATGTACTTGTGGCGGATATAAAGAGAAATCATCACTTAATGCCTAACACGTTGGGACGAAAAGATATATAAAAGGCTATATATATATATATATATATATATATATATATATATATATATATATATATATATATATATATATATATATATATATATATATATATATATATATATATAAAAAGCCACAATAATGTAAATGATAGACTGTATTTTGAAAAATACAGTCTATCATTTATATTATTAATGAGTTTTACTCATTATTTCAAATCACAATATAGTGATGCACCACATGCACCATATATATATATATATATATATATATATATATATATATATATATATATATATATATATATATATATATATATATATATATATACATATACATATATATATATATATATCAATATATATATATATATATATATTTTAACCAGTCAATAGAATATTTTAAACTAAATGAGAAAACAACTGCACAAAAATTCTTACCATTTTGTTTATAAAGGTTGACGCAATACATCCCGAAAGTACCTTTTACTAAAAAAACCAAAATCACTAAAGAATCTACTCACTTGAGGAGGAGACCCTCCCTCCCTTCCCACCCCCTTCCCAGCTATCAAATCCCCCTCCAATAAACGCCCAACCCAAACGGTGTCTAATAACTGAGCAGCATTCTGGGCTCAATTCGAAACTTCCCATCGACCGCAGAGAACCAATATTTGCATAGGCATGTGTCATTTAGCCTTTACAAGAATGATGAATATTAATCCGAATATCACTTACATCTCTCAACCCCCTCCCCCCTTACCCTTCGATCCCCAACACACCAAAATCTCTCTGGTTTCCCTCCCCCATACTCTCTCTCTCTCTCCCCAACCCACCATCAGCAAATGGTACCCTGTCCAGACAATGCCCCCTCCCCCAGTCTCCCCTCCCAATATATCTCTGGTTTCCCTCCCCTATTCTCCCCCCGCCCTCTTTCTCTCTCTCTCTCTCTCTCTCTCTCTCTCTCTCTCTCTCTGTCTCTCTCTCTCTCCACCAGCAAATGGTACCCTGTCCAGACAATGCCCCCTCTTCCAAATCTCCCCTTCCAATGTCTCTCTGGTTTCCCTCCCCTCTCTCTCTCTCTCTCTCTCTCTCTCTCTCTCTCTCTCTCTCTCTCTCTCTCTCTCCACCAGCAAATGATACCCTTTCCAGACAATGTCCCCTCCCCCAAATCTCCCCTCCCATGTCTCTCTGGTTTCCCTCCCCCATTCTCTCTCTCTCTCCCCCCCCCCTCTCTCTCTCTCTCTCTCCCTACACCCCCACCCACCACCAGCAAATGGTACCCCATCCAGACACTGTTTCCCCATCCACATTTCTCGCTTCGACTTCTCAGCTGAAGCCGTTTATGTGTATTTCTCTAATTCCAAATTAGCATTGAAGTTGGGATGGAATTCGCAACGATGGAGGTGGGGGGAGGGGGGGAGAGAGATTCAGCAGACCCTAAACTTATGATGGGGAAGTATTAGTTTCAAATGCGAGGAAGGGTTGCAGAGATGTGGTACTGAATACCCCTCGTGGAAGCTTGGAAAAATAATTTATAGATATATATATACACATAATGCCATGGAAAAATTATTTATGAATATACTGTACGTATAAATAACGCCATAGGAAAATAATTTATAAATATATGTATACACAAACAATGGCATATAAAAATTTATAAATTAATGTATACACAAACAATGGCAGAGAAAAATCACTTATGAATATATGTATGCACAAACAAAGGCATTGAAAAATAATTTATAAATTTATGCATACACAAACAATGCCACCGAAAAATAATTTACTAGCTCCATGATAAACAAACAATGCCACAGAAAAATAATTTACTAGCTCCATGATAAACAACCAATGCCACGGAAAAATAATTTACTAGCTCCATGATACACAAAAAATGCCACAGAAAAACAATTTACTAGGTCCGTGTTACAAACAATACCAGGCACACTGGGTACTTTGTAGTAATCAGCTTAGAGGGAAGTAAAAGAAAAAATATCAGAATGAAAAATGTCAAAATTAATAGCTTTAAATGACACAATAAAACGAATTATAATAAATATTTTTCACACGAACAAAGAAAAGGTTTATAAGGTATATATTTCAGTTAGGAATCTTAATGCATCAAGTCAAAATAACAGGAAGGGAGAAGATGGGAGAGAGAGAGATGAGAGAGAGAGAGAGAGAGAGAGAGAGAGAGAGAGAGAGAGAGAGAGAGAGAGAGAGAGAGAGAGAGTTCGGGATCCCTTTTCAGTTGGTTAACACCAACTCTGGGATTTTTAATTTATTATGTCAACATGACACGGAGAGAGAGAGAGAGAGAGAGAGAGAGAGAGAGAGAGAGAGAGAGAGAGAGTTAACTTTTCAGTTACGGTAACATCAAGAACTTTGGGATTTTTAATTTATTAAGTCAACATTACAGAAGAGAGAGAGAGAGAGAGAGAGAGAGAGAGAGAGAGAGAGAGAGAGAGAGAGAGAGAGAGAGAGAGAGAGAGAGAGATCCTTTTCAGTTTATAATCAAAGTCAGAGGGTTTCATATTAATTTACCAGTGGCCTTTACACGGAGAGAGAGAGAGAGAGAGAGAGAGAGAGAGAGAGAGAGAGAGAGAGAGAGAGAGAGAGAGAGAGAGAGAGAGAGATAAAGCTTTTATTTTTATAATCAAAGTCAGAGGGTTTTTAATTTATTAAGTCAACAGTGGCCTTTAGAGAGAGAGAGAGAGAGAGAGAGAGAGAGAGAGAGAGAGAGAGAGAGAGAGAGAGAGAGAGAGATAAAAGGATTTATTTTTATAATCAAAGTCAGAGGGTTTCATATTAGAATTTACCAGTGGCCTTTACTGGAGAGAGAGAGAGAGAGAGAGAGAGAGAGAGAGAGAGAGAGAGAGAGAGAGAGAGAGAGAGAGAGAGAGAGAGACTTGATTACTTCGGATCTTGACAGACGAAGTTTTCTAATTAAGGGCAGCATTGCCTCCCCCTGTACATTGACAGTTCATTTACGTTCCTTTTCAACGAACCTTTCTATTAAAAAAAGACTGCGACTGGAGAAAACACGTCAGCGACCTTTTTCCTCCTCCTCCTCCTCCTCCTCCTCTTCTCCTTCTCCTTCTTCTTCTTCTTCTTCTTCGAGAATAAAAAGAAAAAAAAAAACTATCCATGTGGTGGGAGGGATAGGATGGCGCGCTGGGTAAATTTAATTTGCTGGAATGCAAGATCTTGCATATTTCAAACGTTTTACCTGTTACCAGGATAGCCTTTTTTGTTGTTGTTTTTGTTGTTGCTGTTGTTGTTTTGCAACCGGAAGTGCACTGACAGGGCCCTTTCTTAAAGAGACAAGAGACACCATTTCGGTCGGGTCACAGACTGAAATGCTCATGTTTAGGTTTAGTTTTTTTTTTTTTCTCAGTAAATCAAAGATTGCTGCCACCCTGTATGAAATGACCTGTTTATTTTCAAAATTATTAGTTTATAATTCAAGGAAATCTTCGCGTTACTATATTCTGAATGAAAGTTTAAAGCTCTTAAAAGATGTTTTATATTGCAAGGAGCTGATGGTCACTATTATGTGTGTATGTACGTAAATATATATATATATAATATATATATATATATATATATATATATATATATATATATATATATATATATACATACATAATATATATATATATATATATATATATATATATATATATATATATATATATATGTATATATATACACATGTATAAGTATGTATATATATATATATATATATATATATATATATATATATATATATATATATATACATATATATAATATATATATATATATATATATATATATATATATATATATATATATATTATTTACACATATACATATACATATATTATACAGAGCTTCATCCACGGTACAACAGTTACAGTATGAAATGTAGCAATGCCCGCTAAGTCTTTTTTTTTTTTTATCTCCGGAGCCAACCTATGCCACAATGTGTGTGTGTGGGGTTTAGCCCTGGGTATTGATCACTTCGGAAACGCATACCATTTATAATATATTTTCGAAGCCAAGACGGTACCATAACTGGAAACTGATATTACCCGCCATAACGGTACAATTTACATCCGGCTGAAAGCAATCCGGACTCTACAAACATACGCACAAAAGTATTTCTATTTGTTATTTTTTTTTTTTGTGGGGGGGTCCAATATAAACTCGAGACGTTTTGTCGATAATATCGATAACTCCATTGAACAGACTGACAGGTCATGATGATGTGTGTGTGTGTATGTGTGTGTGTGCGCGCGCGTGTGTGTGTGTGTGTGTGTGTGTAAGCAAGCATAAACATATTGCTATGTACGTGTTAACGAACATTTGATACGAATCTGGACACACACACACAAAGATACAAAAGCACTCACATGCACATACGTACACAATCACGAAGATATGTTTGTGTTTGTGTGAGAGAGAGTACGCACAAACACATTTCCATTTACAAATCTCTGCGCGCGCGCACATACACACAAACACACACACATACACACAGAAACAAAGCCATTCGCACACACACACACGTACGGACAAAATTCAGGCCAGAACCCCCCCACACCCCCCTCAGCCCCCTTTCGAAAAAACAGGTAAAAACCGTTTCCCAACATCGAGTATAACCCCGCAAAAAAAAAAAGGAAAAAGAAAGGAGAATAAACCCACAAAAAGATTATGCTTTTGGCGGTCGTATGTGTCTACCACCCTCGGAAATAAGGTTCCTTAGAGAAAAGGGGGCGTAAAGGAACATTACTTATTGGAAATGGGTCTCGTTACGTCTGTGGATTATTTATTGTAATGCCACGTACATTGCGGGTTCTCAATTCCTGCAATTTGGGGGAAGAAGAAGAAGGAGAAGAAGAAGTAGAAAGGGTGTTTTTCCATCTTCCAGACCGAACTGCTTAGAAAATGATATGCTATGAATTTTTAAATCTTCAGTGTATGTGTGTATCCAAATACATACATACATGTATACATACAGATATATATCTGTATATAAAAGTTACAAGCTTTCATGTCCTCATCGTCTGGTACGGCTACGAGACGATGAGGGCAGAAAGTCCTTGAAAGCCTGTAACTTCTTGTAACCTTTTTTTTTTTTATAAAAACCTCCGTTAGATCCATTCTGTTTACACGAGGTCCTGTTATTAATTCTATTAATGTACATAACAGTTGTGCAAGTGATAATGTTTAGTGGATTTTATCTTTATATATATATATATATATATATATATATATATATATATATATATATATATATATATATATATATATATATATATATATATATATATAATATATATATATATATGCGACCTATACATACAAAAATGAATACGCATACCCTAAGGACAAATGAACAAATACAGTATAAAGGCGTACAGTGGACATAACCATGTACCAAAACACACACGAACATGACTTTCAAAGCAAGCAATATTTGCAACCAAACCTATTTAAACAAACGGATAGACAGAAGTTTATTGACCACAACAACATATACCGTTATTGAAAGTACAAGTTCTTGAATATGGTCCAAGAACATGCACATATATTTAAAATCGAGAAACACCTAACCCAGAACGCTTGAGACCAATGAACTCCAGAGATAATAAAAACTTTCTCCTTCCGGAAGATGAACGAATAAACATAAAAGTAGCAGAGAAAGTATGCAGATGCCCCGACCCACGTCAAATGAACTCAAAAACGAATTAACCAAAATGCCGACGTTTCTGGACATACTTCCAGATAAGTTTTAAAAACTGAGAGAGAGAGAGAGAGAGAGAGAGAGAGAGAGAGAGAGAGAGAGAGAGAGAGAGAGAGAGAGAGAGACGGACGCGCCGACATGGCTGGAATGCCCCCGAGAGAAATCCGGAGGACTGGAAGAAACGCCAACTATGTCATTCATTCCAGGATGCCTTTGGAGTAGGAGAGAGAGAGAGAGAGAGAGAGAGAGAGAGAGAGAGAGAGAGAGAGAGAGAGAGAGAGAGAGAGAGAGAGACTCGGGCAAATATATATGAAGTTCAAGGGCCCTCGCAAGAATGATGGCGGTGGTGGGTGGTTGACACTGAAATGTAATTTGATTCAGATGAAAAATGAAATATTGCTTTATATATAATTACTTATTTATTTTCTTTCATATTGCATTAAAAAAAGGAAAATCCACCTTTTCTCTCAAAGCTTGTTTAATTGAAATTACCATGAGATTCAACTTGTATATATAATCTTGTTAAACGATATAGCTATGAAATTCAACTTGTAATTTCTGATTCCTGTATACTGACATAATTCAGTATACAGAATGTATGTACTGTATGTACGAGTAGTATGTATGTATGTATATGTATGTATGCACTATGTATGTATATATGTAAACACACGTACACAACTTTGATATATTAATTGAGGTTACGATATTACTAAACTGTAAAAGAAAAGAATAATACTACAAATGACATTGAGAATAGACAACATGGAACAAAACTCAAAGATAGAAGAAAAAAAACCTCAGTTTTAGATAGAAAAGGCAAATGCTAAATTACCCTTTAATAAAAGACGGACAATATTACGCAAACCAACTGACCTGATACAGGCATCTAAAAATTAATCTGAATCCATTTTAAGAATGTCGACCTACTCAGTTCCACAGGCCCTTTATTCCTCACACCGCTGGACTGTGGAACAGATTCCCTGGAAGTCGTGCAACTGGAACTTCAGAAGTTCAAGCGAAGATGCGCTGCATTACTACCCTCATACAACTCTCCTTGCATTTTAAAATTTTAACTTACATTTTTTTCTATTCATCTGTTGTTGATTTATACTTTTTAATAAGCAATCTCTTCTTTCTTTATTTTCCATTATCTTCGGTCACTTTCTACTGAACGCCATATTCTTTGGAAGCTTGAATTTCAAGTCAATGGTCCCTGTGGTGGGCTTGTTCCATGCGGATAGGGTTCATTTCCTGAATAATAATAATAATAATAATAATAATAATAATAATAATAATAATAATACGAATAGGGTTCTTCTAATAATAATAATAATAATAATAATAATAATAATAATACACCATATTCTGTGGAAGCTTGAATTTCAAGTCAATGGTCCCTGTGGTAGGCTTGTTACATATGAATGGGGTTCATCCTCTGAATAATAATAATAATAATAATAATAATAATAATAATAATAATATTCTTTGGAAGATTGAATTTCAAGTCAATGGCTCCTGTGTAGGCTTGTTCCATACGAATAAGAGTTCTTCTCCTAAATAATAATAATAATAATAATAATAATAATAATAATAATAATAATAATAATAAGCACACTATCATGGAATCATTTAGAATCCCCACCCTCCACCACGAAATACTAAGTACATAAAACACCCTGGCCTAAAAAAAAAAGGTTAGATCTAAGCAATACAATTCATATGAAGACAGGCAATTTTTACAAACAGATAACCTCCTAGGGGAACCTCGCCAAAGATAAATATGCAGTCGCTTCACCAAATCTCGGATCCAGTTGTGAATTTCATCAAAAGGATAATTTTTCCAATACTGCTTCCCATTCTTCCAATAACCCCCCTTTTTTTTTATTCTTCCAATACCCCCCTTCTTCTCCGCTTCTGCTCCTAATGCTCGCTCGAATCTTCCAATATTTTTTTATTAATTTCTTTAGGCATCATTTTTTTTAAATGATTTTTATTTTTGATTTTTTTATGCTTTCACTTCCTTATTTCCTCTGCCATTTTCTCCCACTTTCTCCAATTCTTCTTCTTCCTTTTATTCGGTGATTTTTCCACTCCTTATTCACCAATAATTCTTACTGCGCACTTTCACAATTTTTAAGTTACCTTTTCCAGTTCGTCAAGTGATTTAGTCTTTCAATATATATATATATATATATATATATATATATATATATATATATATATATATATATATATATATATATATATATATATATATATATATATATATAGATACATACATACATACATATATATTATATATATGTATATAATTTTATATATATATAGATAGATGGATCAAGATATATATATAGGTAGATAGATATATATATATATATATATATATATATATATATATGCATATATTAAATACCGTATATACATATATAATTATATAATGTATAAAACATTGTTAAAAAATAAACATTACTTAATGAGAGGACCTTTCTGCCAAGCCTTCTTTTGTATGTATTTTAATGACAAAACACGCGCAGTTTGAACGTCAAAAAACTCTTCAATAATTTTCTTCTTATTTCAAAAACGATTAAACATTCAGAAATCTGACAGCTCCGAAATTCTACAAATTCTTCGAAAATCTCAAATTCGTGCGACATACCTCAGAGCACACGGCCGAAAACTAATTAATTTTCACTTTCAAACAAAAAAAAAACTTAATCTTAAAAATGTTCATTAGTAGGTTAGCAGCGAAGTATCAATTAGCAAATTAACCCGGAGGTTGTGCAAGCGAGAGTGGCCTCAATGGATAAAGGCCATTAAGGGCCAGTTTCCAATGCGAACATTTCAATGTCGTGTCTCCCCTTAAGGAAACAGAAACGCAATTTGCGTCGAGTCACGGGATGACGGTAGTGTCATCAAAAGGACAAAAGGACAGACGATATCCACACGGAGGAATGTTCGTGGATTTCGTCCGAAGAGGAAGCGTTAATAATAATAATAATAATAATAATAATAATAATAATAATAATAATAATATCTTTGCTTATCCTATTCACTGTTTATTTCAGTCAAAATGCCAAAATAATAATAATAATAATCATAATAATAATAATAATAATAATAATAATAATAATAATAATAATAATAATAATAATAATATGTCTTTGCTTATAATTGTTTAAGTCAAAATAATAATAATAATAATAATAATAAAAATAATAATAATAATAATAATAATAATAATAATAATAATAATAATAATAATAATAATAATAATAGCATTTTCTCGTTTTACTTCAGTCTGCAAAGTAACTGTCCAATATTCATTTCTTTATATACGGTTAAGTAACAACATAAAAAATGTTAAGTAGGGAGACAGAAAATTTAACATAATTTCTTTAAATGCAGCAGATATCAACGATAATTTGTAGGGAGACAGAAAATTTAACATAAACTAAATAATAATAATAATAATAAATAATAATAATAATAATAATAATAATAATAATAATAATAGCTGTTTCCACGGCATTTAATTTATACAGAGTCTTCTCTATTCTTCTTCTTATCTTTTTTTCCTCAGCCGGTAGCTAGTAGATCAGGTTTCCCAAGGACATACAAAGATTTCTGTTTTCTTATGTTTATTTCCTCTGACGTTTCAAACGCGCTCTGGCGTTTATTTTCAAAGAGTGAATGGAATGGCATGCAGGTTGCAAGGTTATATATATATAGCAAGCGGGGGTATACAGTTGTCAGGTGGGTTATTCAGCTGCGTTTTGCTGATCCTATTCATTGTTTATTTATTTTAGTCAAAATTTCAAAATAATAATAATAATAATAAAATTTAATAATAATAATAATAATAATAATATCGTTGCTTATTCTATTCATTGTTTATTTCAGTCAAAATGTCAAAATAATAATAATAATAATAATAATAATAATAATAATAATAATAATAATAATAATAATAATAATAATAATATCTTTGCCTATCCTATTCATTGTTTATTTCAGTCAAAATAATAATAATAATAATAATAATAATAATAATAATAATAATAATAATAATAATAATAATAATCTTTTGCCTATCCTATTCATTGTTTATTTCAGTCAAAATAATAATAATAATAATAATAATAATAATAATAATAATAATAATAATAATAATATCTTTGCCTATCCAATTTATTTATTTCAGTCAAAATGTCAAATAATAATAATAATAATAATAATAATAATAATAATAATAATAATAATAATAATAATAATAATAATAATAATAATGCTTTGCTTATTCCATTCATTGTTATTTTATTTAAGTGGAAATATCGCAATTTACATCCCCAAACCAACTTCTGAACAAAACAATAACTTGGCAAATAATCGCCCAAAACACATTGGAGGAAAGTCGCAAGATCTTACGTTACGGTACGAGTCCTCCCACTCCACCCCCTACCCCCCACACCGCCCCCTTCTTTCCACAGCAAACCCAACCGGACCAGGACAGAGAAGAACAATTAACGTATAATAATTATCTAATAATTACACACGGGTAATTTGCGATACAACTCTCGGGTGGTGGCGAAAAATATAATTATGACGAGGGGGTGGGGGTTACTCGCGAGGAGTTTACTAATTGTTCTACTTTTGGATGAGTGAATGTGAGCGAATATGCAAAGTTCGACGGAGTGGATTTGACCAGTGATATGAGAGAGAGAGAGAGAGAGAGAGAGAGAGAGAGAGAGAGAGAGAGAGAGAGAGAGAGAGAGAGAGAGAGAGAGTTCACAATCACTTTTCAGTTGATTAGCATCAACTTTGGGAACTTTTTAATCTAAGAGAGAGAGAGAGAGAGAGAGAGAGAGAGAGAGAGAGAGAGAGAGAGAGAGAGAGAGAGAGAGAGTTCACAATCTTCAGTTGGTTAACATCCAAATAACACGAACAGAGAGAGAGAGAGAGAGAGAGAGAGAGAGAGAGAGATGGGGCTGTACCTGCCATATGCTTAGCAAATTTACAAACTGACTCAGTTATTGAGGACCCTAAATGTCACAATTTTATTTATTTTCTGAACAAGAGCAACTAGAAGAATAATAGAAACTAACTGAACAAAAATTATTTCATTAGATGTTAGGCATAAAACATTACTTCTAGGTTAAAATACAAACTTCTTTTCTAAAAACTAATCTATCTCATTTCTCAAATATCAACCACATTAGCTAAAAATCAATTGGTAATTGAAATGAAGACGGAATCAGTTTCTACCATCATGTGGGAAAGGATTGTCCTATATATTGAAAATCTACATATAGCAACCAGCGAGTTATAATAAGACATTTACCGGTAAGACAAGTATTCAGAATCTGATTAGCTCAGCTGAAGCCAGTACATACTATCTGTTTTGCAACGTTTTACGAATCATAATAACTCCACAACTGCAATTTCATTATGTAATATATTTTGCAACTCACATTCATTGACAAAATAATGAATCGATTTAAATCTAAATTTCAGTTGTATTCATCAGATGTCCTAACCACAAGCAAAATTTTCTTACGATTTAGTAATAACTTAAGTGACATCAATATCCAGATTAATGATTTGCGATTGGAAGTAATCACACTTCTGGAAAGCATAAAAGAATGTTAGACAGTGCTTGCCACTCCTTAATTGCAACTGATGTAAAGTGACATTGTAAATATTATGGTTACCTTAGGCTACCAGATAATATGACGTTGCAAAACCTAAGGTCATCCTTGGACTAACAGATAAAACTGCTTAAGAACAAACGGTCTATTAAATATCTTTTTAACACCACTTTCGTAGGTAATAACTTTTACCTTTTATGCTAATTTGCTGCTCTTGATTTTTATAATGTTCCGTAATACATCCTGGCAAGGTTGCCTGATCAGCCCTAAGCAGCACAGTATGGGGGTCTTGTTTAATAGAGTCAGCAGAGGTATGGAGACCCGATTAGTATTAAGGTCTTTGTTTTTATATTACTTAGCTCCTTCCTCCTTTCTCTGCCTCAATTGCTGCCGGATTATCTCGGTCCCGATTTTTTTATTTTTTTATTTTTAAGAACCTATATTTTGGATGTAAAATACAGCCAAGATCATTAAATATTTAGCCCTATAAATTTATGCCAAATCAGAATTGCAGTTTTGGTTTTCAAGAAGTTGCCATCTCTCAATTTCAGTTTTTGCAAAGTTCTGATACGCAATTTTGGTTTTCCGGAAGTTTTGATCCCTGAAATTTCCAATAGATGCAAGTTTGATATTCACATGAGGTCTCTCTTATGTTGCGTTTAAAATAACAAGTTGTTTTCCTAGGTAACTGGCGCAATATTAATATGATAAATAAATCTCGGGCTTTAAAATCTTACATGCAATAGGAAATATTATGGGAAGTGCAAGTTAAAGCGGTCTTTACTTGACAATTAAAGTTCGTGCAGCTGTCAAAATCGTTACCCTTTTTTTTTACATTAAGTGATTCTATGTAAAATTAAGTACTGGCTACAATATACTATGTACAAGTTTACATGAGAAGGATATATACATATAACATATATATATATATATATATATATATATATATATATATATATATATATATATATATATATATATATATGTGTGTGTGTCCTCATATGAAAATAAAGGATATGGTGCCAAGATTTCAACTTTATTCCAAAGTCATCTTCAGGGTATATACATGTCCTCACGTGAAAATAAACACAAGACTTTCAACTTTACACACACACAGGGTATATGCACGCATATAAATATATATACATACACACATACACATATATATATATATATATATATATATATATATATATATATATATATATATATATATATATATATATATATATTTCACAATAATCTGTACTTCAAGATACTAAATAAAATTGTTGCTTGGTGGTTAGTTTAGACTGGAGCGGTCTTATATCAGCCGTAGGCCCTTTGCCTAAGATACCCACGAGTACAATAAGCTGTCAGAATGAATGAGAGGCCTGATTTTGACCTGTGGATCCTTTCAACCCACCAGTTAAATCAAATCGAAATCTTGCTCAAAGAGCATTCAATCGCGTGCTGTGAAAACTAATAAATATTCATAAAAAACAGAGTCCATCTACCGTAAATACTTTACATGATAAAACGAAAAAGAAAAAAGTTGTGTTTTATTATAAAAATAATATTTCAACTTTTTAAAATCATTTCACCACCATATCTCCTCCCCCTTCTCTCATCTCCCGGCTATCAGTTCCGCTCTTGGAATCATATTTGAATAATTTGAATGAATGATCTCGTCGTCCATTCAAATTCACTTTCCCCAAAGACAGAGTCTTCGTATTATTCGTATAATTCTGTCAATTCCAGTCCTTTATTCCACAAACTGTTGGACTGCAGAACAGTCTCCCTGAGGGTGTTGTGCAATTGGAACCTCAACAGTTCAAGCGAAGATGCAATGCAATACTACCCGAAAACAGTTCTCTTTGCATTTTAATACCTGCCTTACATTTTTATCTATTTATTTATTAATTTCTTTTTTTACTGATAACATTGCAAACATCCTTTTAGTAATGCCTACAGTGCACCACGCGAGGTGAACTGACGGCACTACCCTTCTACGGGAGTTTCGGTTCAATAAATATGTCGTTTCGTACCCGTCAAATACACGTTCAATTGGCCCTGTACGACCGCCCAACTTAGGGCGTGACATGTCCTCTTTCTGTGCCTTCTTCACCAGACTAAAAGAAAGATAATTCGTCTAATCAACGTCCCTAACATCAAGGCACTTTCTATTTTCTCTCACGCCGAAAGTAGTGCTGACTTTTTCCCCGTTTTAGGAAGACTTTCGGCCCGTTGTAAGAAAATTTTCTCCCGCTCGTAAGCAGACTTTCTCCCCTTGTAAGTAGACTTTCGGCCCCTTGCAAGAAGATTTTCGGCCCTCGTAAGACGACCTTCGGCCCCTTGTAAGACGACTTTCGGATCCTTGTAAGACGACTTTCATCTCCTTGTAAGGCGACTTTCGGTCCCCAATTAAGACGACTTAATCCTCCTTGTAAGACGACTTTCTCCTCGTTGTAAGACGACTTTCAGACCCTATTAAGACGACTAAATCCCCCTCGTAAGACGACTTTCTCCCCGTTGTACGACGACTTTCGGGCCCTATTAAGACGATTTTCTCCCCCTTGTAAGACGACTTTGGGACCCTATTAAGACGACTTAATCTCCCTTGTAAGACTACTTTCTACCCCTGTAAGACGACTTTCGGCCTCTTGTAAGACGACTTTCGGCCCCTCGTTCCTCAGAGGCGAAGTTCACAATACCTCATCCGCTTCATGGGGCGGCGTAACTACCACCCGGCCACACTAACACAGCCTATTTGCTTGCAAATATGCAATCTCAGGATTGGTGTGTTTGGGAATTTCTTTTTTTTTTTTTTTTTGGCAAAGTGTTGGAAATGTGTCCATGTGTTCAATTATTTTCAATTCTATAATCTTTCATTTTCTTTATAAGACGTGGGCTGTCATTTTTATTAGGGTACTGTAACGTCAGCTGATTAAAATCAATCAATCAATTAAAATATTCTTATTCAATCACTTTTCTAACTTCTTAATCTTTCCTTTTTTATATTTCAATTTGTTTTTGATTTGCTAGTAAGCATTTCCATCGGGGTGCTGTGACGGCAGCTGGTTAAATCAATCAGTAAATCACTATATTCTACTAAAATTTCTTTTGTACTTTCCTAGTAAGCATTTCCCACTGGATGTTGTTACGTACGCTGTTTAAATCGATCAATCAATTAACAATTATATTCTATTTAAATTTCTTTTCTGATTTACTAGTAAGCATTTCCTACGGGGTGCTATGACGTCAATTGGTCAAATCAATCAATTAATCAATATATTCTAATAAATTTTTTTCCTAATTTACTTTACTACAAAGCCACATTACGCCTAGCTGCTTACAAAAATATGACAAAACAAATAAAAACAAAAATAGCATATATGCAAAACTAACCGGATATGCAATATAAAAATTTTCATCATACGCTAATTGTTTTTGATAGATCCATCCCCCCAACAAAAACTACCACAGAGCATAATTACATCAACACAAATTATTTCTAGTTTTATTTTTTACTCCTCACAACACAGACTGCCAGACACAAAGCCACAAACATGAACCCAAATCATATGTAAAGCCACAAAGAAGAGCCCAAAGAATAAGTAAAAAAAAAATTACAATCCCCCAACAAAAAAAATAAACAGCTAACACTGAACATAATTACGTCAACACAAACTTTTTTTAATTCCTCACAATACAGAAAGACGTACAGACACAAAGTCACAAAGAAGAACCCAAAGAATAAGTAAAAAATAAACAATAATAATCATCCTAACAAAGAAAATATAAGCTAACACTGAACGTAATTACATCAGGACAAAGTTTTTTTGTTTTCTTGATATCCTCACAACACATACAGACAGACACAAGGCCACAAATAAGAACCCAAAGAATAAGTAAAAAAAAAAAAAAAACAATTACAATCCCCCCAAACAACAAAAAACCAGCTAACACTGAACATAATTACATCAACACAAACTTTCTTTTTCATTCCTCACAATATAGACAGACATACAGACACAACGTCACAAAGAAGAACCCAAAGAATAAGTAAAAAATAAACAACAATAATCCTCCTAACAGCAAAAATAAAGCTAACACTGAACGTAATTACATCAGGACAGAGGTTTTTTTTTGTTTTCTTGATATCCTCACAACACATACAGACAGACACACAGACACAAGGCCACAAATAAGAACCCAAAGAATAAGTAAAACAAAAAAATTACAACCCCCCACAACAAAAAACCAGCTAACACTAAACATAATTACATCAACACAGACATTTTTTTTTAATTCCTCACAACACAGACAGACAGACATGCAGACACAAACCCACAAAGAAGAACCCAAAGAATAAGTAAAAAAAAAAAAACACTATAATCCTTCAAACAACAAAAATACAATCTAACACTGAACGTAATTACATCGGCACAGTTTTTTTTTCTTTAATTCCTCACAACACATACAGACAGACACACAGACACAGGGCCACAAATAAGAACCCAAAGAATAAGTGAAAAAAGAAAAAAATTATAACTCTCCTAACAACAAAAATGCAAGCTAACACTGAACGTAATTACATCAACACAAAGGTTTTTTTTTAATTCCCCACAACACAGACAGACAGACACACAGACACGAACAAGCATTAGGAAGAGGCAATCCCAACTTGGCTGTGCCTGAGTTGGTTTTCCGTGACAGACGCCCTGACAATGGCAGAGAGAGAGAGAGAGAGAGAGAGAGAGAGAGAGAGAGAGAGAGAGAGAGAGGTCTCCTGTCAAAAACAGAGGTCAAACTGCAAACAATGGTGCGCATGCGCGAATGCTGTTTGGTTACGCCTTTGTGTGTGTGTGTGAGAGAGAGAGAGAGAGAGAGAGAGTGAGTTTGAGTGAAATGTGGGCGATCTGTGTGCTTTTGTGTGCGTTTTTGTGTGCATTGCGTGTGTGCGTGTTTGTTTGTGTACTTTGTGTGTTTCTGTATTTGTTTATTGTATGCTTTGAGACTGCGTTTCTTTGAACGATTTGTGTGTGCTTTGACTGTACGCTGTGTGTGTGTTAGTTTGTGTTTTGTGTGTGTGCTTGTTTGTGTATATGTGTTTATTTGTGTGGTTTGTGCGTGTGTGCGTTTGTTCGAGTGTTTTGTGTGTGTTGGTTTTCTGCTTTGAGTGCATGGGTTTGTTAGTGTGTGCGTTTGTTTATGTGCTTTGAGTATGTGTGTGTGCATGTTTGTTTATGTGCTTTGAGTCTGTGTGTGCTTTGTGTTTGTCTATGTGTTTGTGCTTTGTGTCTGTGTGTGTGTGCTTTGTGTTTGTCTATGTGCTTTGTGTGTGTGTGTGTGGAAGATGACGAACGTCTCTCTCTCTCTCTCTCTCTCTCTCTCTCTCTCTCTCTCTCTCTCTCTCTCCGGAGCCCGATTTGCATAACGTCCCGTCTTATCAGCGCCACGGAATTGTTCGCGCGTTGGATGTTTAAAAGGAAATAATCTCGCGCCAAAGCTACAATCGCGTTTATATATTTATATTATACATATTCGCAAAATGGGCCGAGATATTTAACGACCTAAACACGTCATATAATTTGTAAACTGTTTTGAGATAACGTCTCCCAGTCTCCCCAGATTTCAGGGGGAATGAAATTCGCTGTTCGTCTCAAAAGGAAATTTGGAGGAGGCTAGAATTCGCTCTAGGGCGTTCGGTTTTCACCAGAGACTAGCCCGTCAAGTTAGACGTCCTTTCTCCTACAGGGAAAGGCCTGTCCGCGCGCTGGTCACCCATCCAAGTATTGGCCAGACCCAATTCACCGTCTGAATAAATAATATATAAAAAATAACAAATAATAATTATAGCTCGATGACTGTTTTTTTTCTCACGTGCATTATGTGATAGGACAGAGGATTAACAAACACGGCAATGGATGATAATATAAAAAGAGGAAATATAAGAATTAGGTAATAGGAATCTTAGTTGATCTAGCGTAGCATCATCATAAAAAATATATACCTCTAACTCTTATCGGAATATTAATTGTTTACACGACATTCACTGATAATATATTCAAACAAATATGATTATATACATATATATTTTTAGATATTTTTATATGAAATTCTTTTTAAACTTAACTATTTATTTTTATTTTTCTATTTAAATTTATTACGGCGTCAATAACCTACATGTTGTAACGTCAGTTTTAATAGACATAATCAACCAATCAATCAATCGGTGCTGTCAGCAATTATATCACTGTAAACCTCTACGACCGACGTGAAATTATATTAATAACTAAGACAAGGAGAAAAGCATAATGTGATAACCATCCTTGCGAAAAAGCATTTAAGGACACAGCCATTAGTTGATCATATAACACCAGCCGTTACCGTTTTGTACAACAAAAACGGCACTAAGAAATACCCGGTATTCTTCCGGTAACCGACTTCAACAATAAAATGAATAAATAAATAAACAAATAAAAAATAAGTACATAAATAAACAGATAAATAAATGGACAATTAAATAAATAACATTCATAGCAAAATATAAGAATTACAGACATAAAGTAAAAGAGCGAAGCAATATCGACAAGCACTTTCCTCAAGACGAGAGAGAGAGAGAGAGAGAGAGAGAGAGAGAGAGAGAGAGAGAGAGAGAGAGAGAGAGAGAGAGAGAAAACGCAAAAAATAAGCGAAAATAAACGGAATTAAATTCTCGGCAAAGGAAAAACAAGTGCTACAGAGAGAGAGAGAGAGAGAGAGAGAGAGAGAGAGAGAGAATCAAAACCTCCGCGAAGGAAAAACAAGTCCGAATATGACGTCTGTGGGGGTTGGGGGATTTGGGGAGGCGGGGGTGGGGGCCGGTAAACCCGCAGGGAGGTGAAATCTCCTCTCAAGATTTACGTGGCAAACGTCACAAGGTTTCAGGGCTTGAGAGGGTCTTAAGGTAACGACCTCCCCCCTTCCCCTTAACCCTTACCCCTTCCCTTCCCCCTCCTCCTCCTCCTCCTCCTCCTCCTCCTCCTCCTCCTCCTCCTCCTCCTTAACCCGCCACCTTCGCATCGGTGCCGTATTATAAAATTGTTTTATCTCCTTTACGTCCAAAAGTAGAGAGCAAATTTTCCTCCTCCTCTCCGACATTTCTTGAGTTTTGTTTTGAGAAAATGAGGGGATTTTCTTTTTTTTCTTTTTTCTTTTTTCTCCCTTTTTTTCTGTTTTCCTTTTTTTTTCCAGATGACACCTTTTGGACGCTCCAAGCCTGCTGTTGGGAGTTCGTCCTTGCGTTAACATGAGCCAAGTCTTATATATTTTTTCTTCGGCCTTAAAACTCGATGCTCATAGATTTACGATGTATGTGGAGGAGAAATATTCGGATAAGGCTTTCTTGGGGCTTTTACGTATCCGTGTGGATCCGGTGTAACGGGGCATAATAGTTGTTAGTGGCCAGACTCGACACGAAAGCACAATGCACGCATGCACGTGTGAGCATTCATGAACAATGTGAATGTGTGCACGTACTGACGTTCAGGAGTATATGAGA
>NC_089790.1:16405000-16410000 GCF_040412425.1 Macrobrachium rosenbergii
TCGTCAGATTTTGACAACGACTTAAGCGCTGACAACGTCAGGCTGTTCCTCCTGACACTTTGAATGAATGATTGCGATTCAAAATTCATCAGGATTATGCGGAAGTTCTTGATGGCGCAACCTGAAGTTTCAGTAGGGGGAGAGTGATGGGGAGGGGGGGCTGGAGGGAGAGGAGGAGGGGGTGGCAAAGGAGTGAGGTTGTGCACTTGGAACCTCAAAAATTCAAGCGAAGATGCGATGCAATAATACCCTAAAACATTTCACCTTGTGTTTTAATGATTTATTGATATTTTTATTTATTCATCTATTTATTTATTATTTCTTTTCTTTTCTATTACCTTACCTCTTCTTTCTGTATTTCTTATCTTCTGTTACTTCTTTAAAATAAACACCATATTCTTTGGAAGCTTGAATTTCAAGTCAATTGTCCCAGTGAGGAAATTGGTCCATATGAAAAGTGATTTAATCTTTCCAATAATAATAATAATAATAATAATAATAATAATAATAATAATAATAATAATAATAATAATAATAATATAACTGTATTTTAACAATTTGAGACCGTGAATAAAATCTAGCATTGCAATTTCGACGCACGAGCGATCGCGGTGCGGGAGAAAGAAATATTCGCTCAAATGACTTTTATATTTACGGCCGCTAATGTTTATTCCCGCGAAAATGTTTCAATGCGCGCAGTGTATAACGCTGGATATTGCCCGTTGAGCAAACTACCAGTGCCGGAGCGATCTGATAAATAGGATTCCCGAATAAAAATGTATTTAAGGTGGCGAGTTTATGGGGCAGCGGAAATTTATGGGATAAATTGAGCAAAATTTATTGAATGAATTGAGCAAACAGTCACCATGAATTTAATTGGAAGCAGCGAATATTTATGGTACTGGGCAAAAATGCAACAGTTTGGTACTGGCGATAAACACAAATAAACAGAATGAAAGGTAAACACATAATATTGGGACCATAGTAGAGCTTCCATTGATTAAAAGGGCCATAATCTAATTCAGAAATAATCTTTACAACTCGGACGAACAAATAGATGACCCAAAGGTATGAAGGGCTTTATACCGAGATGAAATTAAATGATGAAAAATGATGATTCTCTTACGTGCTGGTAACAAATTGAGTTAATATTTCAAGTTCAAATTACATCAAATATACAACTTATCATCATTCAGCTGTTAAATCCTACCTAAGGTAAGTCTGTGTGCTAGTAACAAACTGAGTTAACAAACATTTTAAGTTTGTTTAACTAAACGTAAACAACCTATCATTATTCAGCAGATAACACCTAAATAACTAATTCAAAATCTAGATTAAGTAAACGTAGACTGTCAAAAAGAGCCTAATGACAATACCATCTTATGTTCAAATATGTTCCATGAATAAGTGCGAATTTTAAACAAAAAAAGTGATTACATTTCCCGTAGCTAAAAAACTTACCAACTAATAACACGGCCTTATCGCCATACAGAGATAAGATCCCTCTTTGAGATGAAACGAAAACAGAATAGAAGAACAGAATATAGAACTGAGGCCAAAGGCCAAACGCTGGGAGCTATGATGAGGTCATTCAACGCTGAAAGGGAATTTCAGAGTAAAAAGGTTTGAAAGGTGCAACAGGAGGAGAACCTCGCAGCTGCACTATGAAAATTTTTTAGAGACGGTGTAAAGCCAGATGGAAGAAAGAGACTAAGAACGGAGGTACAGTAAAAGGAACGAAAGAGGTTGCAGCTTGGGGCCTAAGGAAGGGACGCTGCAAAGAACCTTAAGTAATGCCTACACTGCACCACGCGAGGTGCACTGACGGCACTATCCCCACCCCAACGGGAAAAACGAAAACAGACCTGTGGCAAATATCAGTTCTTCTGAATTCTGTGGGAAAGAGGCCGTGTATCATTCGTGGATGGGAAACGCGTGGCGCCCTTCAGTATGGAAAAGCACGAGGTAAACCTTGACGATCTCGTCCATCTTTTATGTTACAGGGTAACGCTGCGATTCATGGCTACTCTGTATGCTGAAGAATTCAGGGATAGGGTTTTGCGAACAACGTCCTGTTTCTCTCTCTCTCTCTCTCTCTCTCTCTCTCTCTCTCTCTCTCTCCGTGTGAGTGTATTGTGAATACCCAGGATACAATTTGCTTAGAAAGAATAGATATTATATATATATATATATATATATATATATATATATATATATATATTTAATATATATATACATAAATATAAAAATAACAGATTTAATATATATATATATATATATATATATATATATATATATATATATATATATATATATATCTCCCAGCTATAATAAATAAATAAACACACAGAACACACATCCAAGACTACTGCATATATATATATATATATATATATATATATATATATATATATATATATATATATATATATAGAATATATAAAACTATAATAAGCAGAGAAAACAAGACTACTGCACAAAACTCTAAACAAACAAAAAAATCAACCATCCATTAAAGATTCAATTCCTCTAATGATGTTAGCGAAAACCTCATTTAAAATTTAACTTTACTTTGCATATAGGATTAACTTTAGAAATGTTTTTTTAATTTAACACCACCTTGCATATACAATGATCTAGAAATAAACTAAAAAAAATTACTAAGAAATTAAATGCATGTATTTTCAGTCTCGTTGATTGAGAGGATTTCATCGTAAGTAATCCCTGTTTCTGGCAGATGCATGGCAGCATATGGGCCATATGGGAATCTGAGGGAGGGTTAGGGAGGAGGAGGGGAGGGGAGGGGAGGAGGGGGAGGGGGAGGGGAGGGGAAGGGGTTGGGAGGGGAAAATTGAAAAACCAATCAATTTTTCTATTTTTTTTCTATACAGAAAAATTTATTTGGATTGCCATTCCGTCCAGCGTACAAAAAAACATTTTTTTTACAAATCATAAAAATATGGAAATGTTTCTCATATATTATTATTATTATTATTATTATTATTATTATTATTATTATTATTATTATTATTCAGAAGATGAACACTGTTCATATGGAACAAGCCCACCATTGGGGCCATTGACTTGAAATTCAAACTTGCAACGAATATGGTTTATTATTATTATTATTATTATTATTATTATTATTATTATTATTATTATTATTATTATTATTATTGTTGTTGTTGTTGTTGTTGTTGGGAAATGAACCCTATTCATATGGAACAAGCCCACCACAGGGGCCACTGACTTGAATTCAAGCTTCCATAGAAGGTAATAGGAAGTACTGAAAGAAGAGGTCAGTTATTAAGAAGGCAAAAATAAATCAACCTAGTAAGAAGCAGCTTGATGTGAATTTCTTTTGTAAGACGACGGTGGAAAGACGAAATTGAAAATCTGTTTGCCCTCTCCACGTGAACGAAAGACTAGACATCAAAAGGTGCCTGTCCTTTCTGGATTTTGTCCGACTTACAAAAGAATGATATTATAATTGACATTTTATCTTTAGATCAGATAAATAAATAAATGATGAATACGTAAGTAAATAAATGGATAAAAAACACACATATCTATATAAATCTATATATATATATATATATATATATATATATATATATATATATATATATATATATATATATATATATATATATATATATATATATATATATATATATATATATAATATATATATATATACATATGTGTGTATATATATATATATATATATATATATATATATATATATATATATATATATATATATATATATATATATACATGTACACATATATATATATATATATATATCTATATTATATATATATACATACATACATACACACACATACATACATATATATATATATATCACCCTTCTCTTTTAGCAACTTTCATACACCGGAGACCATCCCACCAACCAACCTCTTCGTCTAACCAAGTCCCTAACCCCCTCCCCCTCCCATAACCCCTCCCCCCCTCCACCCACCCCCAAAAGAAATAAAAACGATGGCCGTTCCCCTCGACTGTTTTCATGGGACAAAGTTTCCTTTATGACTGGAGAATGTTTTGGTACTGCTCCTGTTATTCTTTCCCCGTCTTGTTTTCATGACGGAGCAGAGAGAGAGAGAGAGAGAGAGAGAGAGAGAGAGAGAGAGAGAGAGAGAGAGAGAGAGAGATGGTGTGAACTGAGAACTGACCATATTTAGAAAGGCAATGTTTTGGTATGACGCCTTGTAAACCCAGCAAATATACATACTTACACACACACACATACATACATGCATTATGTATGTATGTATGTATATATATATATATATATATATATATATATATATATATATATATATATATATATATATATATATATATATATGTATATATATATTTATATATTTATATATATATATATATATATATATATTTACTATTTATATTATATATATATATATATATATATATATATATATATATATATATATATATATATATATATATATATATATAATACATATACAGACATACATACATACATACATATATACACACAATCATTAAACCATACGAGTAAAGCAAGCGCACGGCTCAACAAAAAAGGAACATAAACGTCAAATGCAAACTTTATACAAACCGCCAAAGAACAATGATGCCATTCCCCGGCGAAAATCTCGCAGTCGCCAGTCTCTGAATTCCGCAAATTGGCTGTCAAGCCTTGCATACTGGATTTATTGAGGAATCTCATCTTGCAATTGTTGAATTTGCAAAAAAAAAAAAAAAAAAGAAGTTTCAGTCTGGTTTGTGTTGGCGAGCAACGGCGCAGGCGCATGACGCTGATGACGATATGTTTGGGGGGAAAAATTTGAGTAGGATAAATACAGTAGTTTGTTGTCGAAATGAAAAAAAATAAAATTTTGGGGAAAAATTTACTAGGATAAACGGTTTATTGATGCGGAAATTAAAAAAAATAAAAATTGGGTGTGGGAGAAATCGAGGAGGATAGC
>NC_089790.1:16420000-16425000 GCF_040412425.1 Macrobrachium rosenbergii
GACCAATCTTTAATTCCAAACTTTCTTTTTTCCTTTTTTTTTGACTCGAAGTAAATGAAAAAAGAAAGTCTAAGAGAAGAGGGTCTATCCCGACTCGGGAGAAACCTACTCTTGCGCACCATTTCACATTGGCTTCTCTCTCTCTCTCTCTCTCTCTCTCTCTCTCTCTCTCTCTCTCTCTCTCTCTCAGCGCGTCGCTCTTATTATTTCTTTATTTGACTGTACATGTAAACTATCTTTGTGTTTACAACTACTGACCCTAAAATAAATTTGGAATAACTTTCTCTCTCTCTCTCTCTCTCTCTCTCTCTCTCTCTCTCTCTCTCCTCAGAGCGCCGCTCTTATGCTGTCTATATGCCACAATGCATGTAAATTATATTTGTTATTTATCAGTACCGAATATAAAATAAGTTTGGATCTCTCTCTCTCTCTCTCTCTCTCTCTCTCTCTCTCTCTTTCTCTCTCTCTCAGCGAGTCGCTCTTGTCCTCTCTTTCCCTGACTGTGCTTGCACATTATATATTTGTATTTGTCACTACTGACTGTAAAATAAGTTTGGAATAATTTTCTCTCTCTCTCTCTCTCTCTCTCTCTCTCTCTCTCTCTCTCTCTCTCTCTCTCATATTTCAGTGAAGGAGATCACTGACATCATACTTTCCACGCCTATAATCTCTCTCTCTCTCAACAACTTTCAAAGTTATCCTGATTCTGTCTGATTGTATGCCTGTCTGTCTGTCTGTCTAGGAAATCAACCCTTCATCTTTCCTGTATGTCTGTCTGTCTCTTTCTGTCAAGGAAAATAAACCTTTCATCTTTTCTGTCTGTCTGTCTGTCTGTCAAGGTGAATCAACCCTTCATCTTTTTGTGTTCAATTTGTTGTCTTGGCGCCTTAGTTTTTTTTTTTTTTTATCTTTTTTACATTTATACCAGAAAATGATCTGTCAATCATCATAACATCGGCGACTTAACATATCGACTCAAAAGAAAAAAACTCGATGAATATGCGCATATTTTAAATCCTGATACATGACGCAATATCCAACTTAGATGTATCCCTTCCGCTGACGATGTGATTCCTATGTATGAGTCTTGGAATCATATCTCTCTCTCTCTCTCTCTCTCTCTCTCTCTCTCTCTCTCTCCTCAGAGCGTCGTCTTTCTTATTCTCTTTTTCAGTGACTATACATATACTACCGTTACCTCTCTCTCTCTCTCTCCTTTAAGCTCTCTTAATGAAAAGATCATTACAAGATAATGGAGGTCACGTGACTGATCTCTGCAACTGTTGAAGAAATCGAACAGAAGATACCTGATGTTAATGTTTTAAATTACTGTAGGCATACCATTCTTTATACAGATGCTACAATATCACATTACACCATCTCAGGCGTGTTCTGTTCATTAAATATTCATTTTGCGAGGCAGTTAAATATAGATTTCTAATTCTGAGGATTCCTCTCCTCTGGTTCTTAATTACACCTTTGGTGAAGACGTTAATAGGTATATGAGGAATGCGTATAAAGATTTTAGAATTGTACATAGGCTTATTTCTACATAAATGGTGGATGAATGATCAGTACAGATAGGTGAGGAATAGATATGTAATTACTTCAGTATTATACATAAGTTCATTTCTATGTAAGTGTTCTCACAACAATCATAATTTCGGTGACGAACAAGCCAACAGTAAGGGAACATGGCGTAGTTAATAAGTATCTAAACCTTTCTAGTAAAATACACAACAACGAAGAAAAAAATGTACTCTGAAAACAACTCCTGGAGATGCAAACAGACATATCTTTCCTTGCAATGGGAAACCTCGAGCCAGGAATTGCAGGGAATATAAAAAAAAACATATTTAAACTTTCGCCACGTCATTATACAAACCCACCATGTCCATCTGAAAGTTATTACCCTACGCTCACAGACAAACACACAAGTTGTCTTACTATTATCATACAAGTTACAATCTTCCATTCATTCATAATTACGCACGAACCTTACGTAAGTCCTGTCACGAATGAGAATCACGCGACGTCTCACGCAGACGGAATATGAAAAAAAGGGGATAAAAGAAAACACGAAATGACAGAGGCGCTCTGGCTTCCGTGTCTGGAGGGAGCATTTTCCCTCGTCAGGTACCCCGAAATGTAAACGCATGCCACAGTATTACGACGTGGAAGCGGTCTCTGTGATCTGGTTGAAAGATCCGGCGGGGAGGGGGAGGGTAGGGACAAGGGGGAGGGAAGGGGGACAAGGGGTGGGGTATGTTGAGGAAGGGGGAGGGGTTTAAACGAACAAGACATCAATCAATACACGGAGCTGCCAGCTTCCAATTAATCGCTTTCACTTAAACAAGGCCAATTAACTGGTTTTCCTTGCGGATCGTCGTATGCAGTTATAATTGTAGCTTTTCCGAAACAACAGTTATTCTGTTAATTAAATAGCGTTAACTTAGAATAGAAGGAATGTTCTGCCTCAGGTGTTTCAAGTGAATAAGACTGTACAGGCAGGGAACATGTTTTTCTATTACTATCCTATTTTGCTATTACTATCCTACAGCTTATTTTTTAATCTCTCATCAGTTCTTAAATAATATTTGACATGTTATCACATGAATTGATGCTCTCATCAATTCTTTAATAACACTTGACATGATATCAAATGAATTGATGTTTTCATCAATTCTCTAATAATATTTGACATGTTATCAGATGAACTGATGTTCGCATCAGTTCTTAAATAATAACTGACATTATCAAATGAATTGGTGTTCTCATTAATTCTTAAATAATATTTGACATAATATCAAATGCACTGATGTTCTCATCAATTCTTAAATAATGTTTGACATGTTATCAAATGAATTGATGTTCTCATCAATTCTTAACTAATATTTGACATGTTATCAAATGAATATATTTGACATGTTATCAAATGAATTGATGTTCGCATCAGTTCTTAAATAACATTTGACATTTTATCAAACGAATTGATGTTCTCATCAATTCTTTTATAATATTTGACATGTTATCAAATGAATTGATGTTCGCATCAGTTCTTAAATAACATTTGACATTTTATCAAACGAATTGATGTTCTCATCAATTCTTATATAATATTTGACATGTTATCAAATGAATTAATGTTCTCATCAATTCTTAAATAATATCTGACATGTTATCATATATTCTTAAATAATATTTGACATGTTATTATATGAACTGATGTCCTCATCAATTCTTTAATAATATTGACATTATCAAATGAATTGATGCTCTCATCAATTCTTTAATAATATCTGAAAACACGTTATCAAATGAATTAGTGTTCCTGCAATTTAGAGTCATTAGACTGAGTTAATTTTAAACAAGCCTTTTCATATAAGAAACGAAACCACTTTAAAATTTGGAGGATATCCCAGAGTATTATTTTGTCTTCTGTTTTATGTTGTGTAATTTCATCCATGATTCAGAGATTAAATAAAAAATTTATATATATAATATATGTGTATACACATATACGCCTATATGTATATGTATATAATTATAAATATATATATATATGTATATATATTATATATATATATGTATGTATATTATATATAATATATATATATATATATATATATATATATATATATATATATATATATATATATATATATACCAATATGAATATTGTATGAATGGGTTTATGTTGATATGATTACAACATACCTACCCAACACTTTTTCAGGAAGAACTGAGGAAAAGACACATTCATGCATGGGTGCTAGTTATGTTAACTTATCTAATACGAATTATCAACAATTCCCAGTAGTCTAAATGCACATGGGTTCCCTTAAAAATAATTAACTTGACCAATGAACTGTAATCTTAATATCAATGACCAAAAAGGCTTGGTTTCAGTAGGATGTTTAATTTCTTCTTTGTGCAACTGTTTGTATCATATATGCATTTTTTGGAGTACCCATGAGATTAAACTGAAATATATGCAAGGAAATCACAAATAATTTGTTTGGGTATGGGCATCAAAGATAAGCAAAAGAAAAAGAAAAAGTCATTACCAAAAATGATATCACAACTATTAAATAATCAACAATCTTCAATAGTCTAAAAGTAAGCTGAAAAATTCATTAGCATACTATTCAACTAACAATATTAAGAATTCATAAAAATCTCATAACAGAACGAGTCTCTAAAATGGTGAAGAAATCCTCAATGGTGTAAGTGTAAATATATATTAAAAATACCTATACAAAACGAGAGCTTTCGAGGACCTGCTCGATTCACCTTCTCAGTCTTGAGAAGGAGAATCGAGTAAGTTCTCGAAAGCTTTGTTTATATATATATATATATATATATATATATATATATATATATATATATATATATATATATATATATATATATATATATATATATATATATATATTTACACTTGTACCATTGTGAATTTCTTCCCCAATATTAACAATAATATAATTTTACCTCTCGCATGAGTGACCTCAAGCTGAACACAGCTAATCGCTAATGCATCAGATACAAAACATCAAGGGATGACATCAATCAAACCATCATTTCTCGAACAACTAATTGTATCATGCATTAACACAGAGCTGAAATATTTCTGAAGCGAATGAATGAGTAAGTATAACAAAACATTAACGTCATTTTCATTTAGTTTCTAGTGACGTTTAAATGGTATACAACTGTCAACGTTAATTTGCATCTTTCTAGCTTCACATGAAAACAACCCGGAGGGGGAGGGGGGGTTAGTGCCGTCAGTGCACCTCATGCGGTGCACTGTAGGCATTATGCAAGGTTCTTAGCAGCATCCCTTCCTTAGGCCTCCCTAGCTGCAACCTCGGTCATTCTTTTCTCTGTATTGCAAAATATGACTAAAAATTCACAATATGCCTTAAAATGCAAAATATACCTTAAAAACAAACATCGTTCACGTAACATTTCGTAAATAATTAGGCATCAATAACTAAACA
>NC_089790.1:16430000-16432500 GCF_040412425.1 Macrobrachium rosenbergii
TTTAATTTCTCTCTCTCTCTCTCTCTCTCTCACACACACACACACACACACACACACACACACACACACACACACACACGAATCAAATTTTCATACATTTCCTCATACTGAGGAAAATAATGTCAGCATACAGTATACACGCCAACGGAAAAATAATAAATCAGCAGCATTTTATTTTCATAATTTTTTAAAGCTATTGTTAAATACAATGTATACTAATTTTCCTGCGTTTAAATAAATGTCTCATAGAAGTGGACGGAACGATATGTGAATATTTACTCAACCTGAACAACAAAAACCAGAAATTTATAAACATATGGAAGCAGAAATACGTGGGATTATTTACTCAACCTGAACTACAGAGAAACAGAAATTTACAAACATAGGGAAGCAGAAATACAAGGGATGATATACTCAACCTGAACAACAAAAACCAGAAATTTACATACATAGGGAAGCAGAAATACAAGGGATTATTTACGCAACCTGAACTACAGAGAAATAGATATTTACAAACATATGGAAGCAGAAATACAAGGGGTTATTTACTCAACCTGAACTGAAAAGAAACAGAAATTTAGAAACATATGGAAGCAGAAGTACGTGGGATTATTTACACAACCTGAACAACAAAAAGCAAATATTTACAAACTTATGGAAGCAAAAATACGTGGGATTATTTACTCAACCCGAACAACAAAAAACCAGCAATTTACCAACATATGCAAAACGACAATCCATCCGAGATATTATTATTACGCGAAGAACTCCCACCGCGCGCCCCTAAAACTAACTCAATATTCCATTACCCATAAATAAAGCGAGGTAACGATAATGTGAAGGGGAAACCATGAAGAAATGGCCTTTAATGTTCCTTTTTACTATCTAAGGGAAAGGGAAGTGGAGGAGGTTCTTATTCGCGAGATAAAATATTAAAAATATAAACGGTCCGCTTAGGAATAAAAATTGTCTCTTAATATTCCCCGAATAGAGAGTTTTTTTTTTTTAGAGTTTTATCCAGGGGTTGTGATGCAATAAACGGGACGCTGAAATTGTCACAATAATATTGTTTAAGTGGGAGTCATGATGACCACTGGAGACGAGTCTTGCAATATCATTTTTATTTGTCGTGGGTGATTCTGGTATCACACAGAACTTTATACTTATAAAGACGTGTGCATATTCTGAAGAATTATATGAAGTTCGATAGAGGGTTTTATTATTATTATTATTATTATTATTATTATTATTATTATTATTATTATTATTATTATTTAGAAGACGATCTCTATTCATATGCCACAAGCCCACCACAGGGGCCACTGACTTGAAATTCAAGCTTCCAAAGAATATGGCGTTCATTTGAAAGCAGCGACAGGAGGTAACAGGAAATACAGAAAGGAGAGATCAGTTGTTGGAAAAAAATAAACTAATAAGTTAATAGATAAGAATAAAATGTAAATAAACTGTTAAAGTACAAGAAGAATCAGTAGAATGAATATTATGCACTGAATCATGTTCCCATCGCATCTTATTTTTTTTTATGTGTACTATGTAATGACTCCGTGAGGATCGAGCCCTTTTACAAATTCTCACCGAATCTTCCTTCATTACGAAAGCTTCCTATAACCTGCATTCAACTGAACTGGACGAGGGTAATCTTGTAAAAAATTATTTTTCATTACTATTTTTCTTATGACAGCAGTCCTGGGAGATATCTAAGTCTTAATAAAGAAGTCAATTTTCATTCCGATACAAGCTCCTTCCAATCCACTCCACAAGCAAACACAAAGAAAAATCTAAAAACAAAAGAGCACTGAAATTCATTCTAAGTCAATTACTCTTTATTCAAGAAGTTCCCTGCTTTAGATGTTTATAAAACTCTAACCATGAATTCATAAACGATCAGAGAACTCCAGCACCGAGATGCCAGCTACTGACCGACCATCCGGGACTTGGGAGACGAATGAGAGAGACGACATATATATATATATAAAAAAGAGGAGACTCGAGAGAGGACAGTCTCCGAGACATATTTGATGCCTAACGCATGTCTGACGCGTGGCACTGGTCCCCAATCACAGATGCCAGGACCGAGCTGGGAAATAAATTGCATTTCAAACTCAGCGATAGATTATCCTTCGAAGTTCCATGACTTCCAACGAAGAGAAAGAACATTTTCTCACATTTTTATTAATGATTATTTGATTACTTGTAAGGATGTTTTGCAGGGATATATTCCAGAGGACTGCACTGGTCCAAGGAGGATGATAAACAAAGAACAACAGTACTTAGATAAATCTATGGATTACCTTCGAACCTCCAAGGCTTCCAACGAAGAGAGAAAACATTCATTCTCAGATTTTTATCAAAGATTATTTGATTATATTTGTAAGGATGTTTGGCAGGGATATATTCCAGAGGTTTACCTAGGTCCCAGGAGCAAAGTGAACTAAAGAGCAACAGTACTTAGATAAATCTGTGGACTGCCTTCGAAGTT
>NC_089790.1:16437500-16452500 GCF_040412425.1 Macrobrachium rosenbergii
ATGCAGTCTTTTAGATCATTTACAATCGACTCGGAGCATAAAAAAAATGACGTTTCAAACAGCAATCTAGTCTTTTACAGCTTTTTACAGTCGACTTGTAGCATACCAAATGACGTTTCACACAGCAATCCAGTCTTTTACATCTTTTTACAGTCGACTCGTAGCATAAAAAATGACTTTTCAAACAGCAATCTAGTCTTTTACAACTTTTTTTTACATCTTTTTACAGTCGACACGAAACGGAATACTAGGAGTGGAAAATAAAGCTTGAAAGAGTCAGGTATGAGGATTCTCTCGTTACATTGTTAATCCCTGGGGATTAGAGGTAAGGATTAATGGTAAGACATAATGGGTTGCAAGTACATACAATGGAGGCAAGGATTAGTGAAAAAGGTTTCTATGGATAAAGAAACAATATCTGGAATAATACCCTGTTCACTCAAAAGGATATCTTATTACCAAGGGCAATAACAATGTGTCTTTATCAATACAAAACATTCAAATCAAGCTTATTACAGCAATATTTAAATATCAGTTAGAAAATCTGTGTATTTATTTCTGTACCGAACTGGTAAACGCATCTCCAATGTGTATACGTCTACTTGAAAACGTACGTGAATATGTATGAATAACTTTTGAATTTTGAAGCATAACAAGTCAAATACGTTATTGCGTAGGTTCTTAACTGTAAAATATCATGTACTTGAAAACTCACTATAAGATTAAAGTTTCCGTGAGATTATGTAATCGTAAATAACATTTTATTTTAGGGACAACAAACAAAATTTTATACTTTTCAGCAGAAGCTTTATTAATCCACGTAACCTGGTAACTCGAGAATCTTCAGCAATCATTAAAATGAGTAATAAGGGACGCCCTTTGGATCAACTTTCTCTCTAAGGTTACCGGTCATTCTACATAAAATGCCTAATTATGTCCAAAAATTCCTATATTTCTTTATTATAAATACTACGTTACGAGATATACACTTTTTCAAATCTTCTTTCGTCTTTCTAAAATGATCCTCAACAAACACTAACTATTCTTTTTATGCACTGATTAAAATCTCTACCCTATAGAGAGTGACTCTTCTCTCTCTCTCTCTCTCTCTCTCTCATACGGATCTTAATAAGATCTTTGAATTGGAGCTTATGGAAGGAACTTGGCAAAGTTCAGCATCAACATATTTCACTATAATTACATTTTAATTATTTTGTTTAATTAAGCTTTATAAACTCGTTCTTGCGTCGAGTTTTGATATTAACTATATAATGTCCTTCAATTATTCCTCACAAAAGATGACGTAGGTTTTTTAAAAGACCTCATCCCCCAATTTTTTTTTTCAGATCTAGTTAAGTTCTCTTATCAGTGATTCTCAGTATAATCATATCTGTATTTGATATCAAATCTCTCTCTCTCTCTCTCTCTCTCTCTCACTGAGGATTTGATATAATTACTTAAATAAACTGGACTGTTTCTATCACCCTCCTCATAACTCTCTCTCTCTCTCTCTCTCTCTCTCTCAGTATGCACGTGTGTGTGTATACTTAAATAAACTGGACCTTTTCTATCACCCTACTCAACTCTCTCTCTCTCTCTCTCTCTCTCTCTCTCTCTCTCTCTCTCTCTCTCTCTCTCTCTCAATATGCACATGTGTATATATATGTTTATATATATATGTATATGTATATACATACATGCATACACACATACATCTCACACCTCACAGCAAAAAACACAATGCCCACTGCCTTTCGGCAGGCTAAAAAAATAAAAACTTCCCCCGGGGATAAAAACACAGCCACTGGAAGCCTAAAACCCAAAGAACCATGAGACTAATAAACAAGAAATATTTACCGCCGATAGAACATGGCCCCACACCAAAAGCTGTGGGAAGTTTCAGGGAAGAGTGCTTTCTAGATTTATTTACTCACCCCCAACTCGCGAAAAAAAATACGAGAGAGAGAGAGAGAGAGAGAGAGAGAGAGAGAGAGAGAGAGAGAGAGAGAGAGAATCTGGAGTGCAAAGATGCAAAGGAGTGCAGAGTGAATGTGGTTTTAAATGTATAATTCTACATGTGGTTCTGGACTAAAAATACGAAATGATCCATCTCTCTCTCTCTCTCTCTCTCTCTCTCTCTCTCTCTCTCTCTCTCTCATATATATATATATATATATATATATATATATATATATATATATATATATATATATATATATATATATATATATATATATATATATAATATATTTGTTACGAATTGATGTATAATATAGTGAACGACTTAAATCTAATTTTCTGCTACAAAATACTATCTATCTATCCTCAATGTAGACTACTTTATAACCTTCCGAAATTTCTGCTGGCTTCTTGACTATTGGTAGTGCTATTTTCAGAGCAGCACTGACATCATTTTTAGCCAAATTAGCAGAAAAATAGCAATCACGAGAAGCTTAATAAATGTACAATTCTAAAAACTGGGGACACAAACTCGAAAATAACTAGGCCATTATTAAATATCTAATCATAAAACATATGCAAGGAAAAAAGTGTCAGTACATAGATATACACGTTTCCTAAGCAAAAACAAACGAAAGAAAGAAATAAACAAAACAAAGAAACAAAGAAAGGACAAGAAAAAATGTTAAAACTCTCTAAATATCGAAGAGCCAAAGAGAGAGAGAGAGAGAGAGAGAGAGAGAGAGAGAGAGAGAGAGAGAGAGAGAGAGAGAGAGAGAGGGCCAGTCAAGACCGACCACCCGAAAGCAAATCTGTTGAGGGAACTCTTTTGCCTCCCCCTTCCCACCCCTTCCCCCCTTACCCCCTCCTATCCCATGGGGGGAGGGGGGAGAGACCCCCGTGTGAAGAGAGATCATCAGGTGGGATATGTTGAATCAGGCGACCTGAGCCAGACCCCTGACCTGGATTAAGTGTTGAGAGGCTGATCCCCACAAAATCCTGCACCGCCCAGGTTTCGGATATCGATCGACGACAATGTCGTCCTATGTCGTTCGTCCTCGAGATTCAATCTGATGCTGCTGCTGCTTCGTGCTGAGTATGAAAAGTGTGTGTATGTATACATAAACGATTTATACACAGAGATATACAGATAGACGGCTGGACAGAGGCATTCTAATCCTACCTCATGAGGATTATGTCTCAAAGTGTGTGTGTGTGAACTACAAAAGTGTGTGTTTATGTTTATGTATACACTTTATAAACTGTGATGTACAGATAGAAGGCTGGACACAGAGTCATTCTATTCCTACCTTGTGTGGAGTATGTATGAAAATAGTGTAAGTGTGTGTATATAAACTACGAAAGTGTGCATGTTTATGTATACACTTTATACACAGACAGATGGACAGATAGGTAGTGAGTTACTTTAATTCTCCCTCATGCTAAGTATGTCTCAAAAGTGTGCGTGTGTATGTATGAAATACTTTTACACAGAGACAGACAAATGGACAAAGAGCACAGGACAGCCTTCCCATCCCATTCTCCAGACAATTCCGACTACCCCCCACCCCTCATCTCTCTCTCTCTCTCTCTCTCTCTCTCTCTCTCTCTCTCTCTCTCTCTCTCTCTCTCTCTCTCTCTCTCTCTCTCTCTCTCTCTCGTCGTCCCTCAAAGAAAACGAGGTCGGCAAAGGAGAATAAAATGCAAAAATCCTCTTTCATGGCCAACATCAGAACTCGAGAGATTCTGGTTCTTTTACTCTCAAAAGTGTTGTCATTTCGTTGTTTATGTTATGCAGGAAACAATGAGGTATTCCTGAACTTATATAGACGAGCAGAGCTCTTTCAGTTATTAAAAGTATTGAAGATATATCAAGGGCAAAGTTTCTTCGAGACCGTAAAAAACTTGTGGCCTGAATCAGCATTCTGTCCAGGACTTCATAAAGACGAGCAGGACGTCATTCAATTATTAAAAGCGTTAAAGATCTATCAAAGGCAATTTTTTTAAATAACGAAATAAACAAATGGCTCCAGTGAGCATTCAGTGAAGAACATATGTTGCATCCAACATATCAAGCACAAAACAGCTGTAATTATTTAATGAAAGCTAAAAACATTTCGACTATTACAAACCATATCTGAATATAAATCAGTCAAGATCATCAAAGTTCTGGAAATATATTCCGTAAGACTATCACCTTGTGTACAAAATATTAAGAAATACATTTATAGTTGAGCATACATAATAAAAAAAAACATGAAAAACATGTACGATAGTTGAGTAACATTTATCAACACTAATAGCCGGTATTTTTGTACCTGGCGGTAAATATAAGGAACCGACATCAATGGACCTATCTCTATTGTGGAAGGAAACTCATGCCGCCCCTCGCTCCTCCCACTACCATTGGTTACAATGATATCGGCTCTGGATATTTACGCCAGCCCCAAAAACTAAAACCAACTACAGACTTTTAAGCGGTTAATATCAAGATGCCCTTAGATATGTTAACAAGAATGACTGATTGATTTATGGTTACTAAAACTGGCGTCGCAACATCAAGGTTACTGACGTGAATGAAGAGTGCAAGAGTACAGTAACTGAGTAGATTAATTGTCTAAGAGAATGAAAACCACATACACGATTATATTAGAGAATAAATGACCACTACTGGCTTCTAAGATCTTGAAGCTTGTGAATAAGTCAAGAAGGACTCTAGCTAATAATAATAGACCTGTTGTAATGATTATCACAGGAGACAAATAACCAGCAGCAGCCCATATTTCAAGCTGACAGACGGCAATATTTGAAAGAAGAGAGAGAGAGAGAGAGAGAGAGAGAGAGAGAGAGAGAGAGAGAGAGAGAGAGAGAGAGAGAGAGATCTTAATTCACTTGCGTGGTGGTGTAACATCTAAAGAGAGAGAGAGAGAGAGAGAGAGAGAGAGAGAGAGAGAGAGAGAGAGAGAGAGAGAGAGAGATCTTAATTCACTTGCGTGATGTTGAAATAACATCGAAGAGAGAGTGAGAGAGAGTGGTGTTGAAATAACATCGAAAGAGAGAGAGAGATATAGAGAGAGCGAAAGAGAGAGAGAGAGATCTTGATTCATTCGCGAGGTGTTGAATAACATCATCAGACAGAGAGAGAGAGAGAGAGAGAGAGAGAGAGAGAGAGAGAGAGAGAGAGAGAGAGAGAGAGAGAGAGAGAGGAAAAGGAAGAAGAAAGATTACAAAAGAAGCTAATAACAGTCCATTCAGGTAAAATATATGGCCTAATGATACTTTCTCACTGCAACAAACCATTGCAGCCAACACCTGAAATATTCTGTGGCGAGGGGGGGTGGGTGGTGGGGGATACACTAAATCTCGCCCACACAATATATTTTCACCTAATGTTGTTTTGCATCGCCCTGGGCATTTTAGGTGTCCGGGTAACCCACTTATATTACGCACACTTAGATTTATAATGCTGCTAAATAGGAGAGTGGTCTTTGAGCCAATTTCTTTTATTTTTTTTTTTTGAGTGGGCAATTTTAGATTAATGAATATTTTAGTTATCAAAAAGTGCTGAAAATATTAACTAATAGTTATCATATAAATATATATATATATATATATATAATAATATACATGTATATATATATATATATATAATATATACACACACACACACATCTGTGAGTTCGTGTGTGTGTGCAGGTGTAATGTATGAGCTAGAATTCAAACAACAAATTCTTTTTAACTAGTTATACATAGTGAAATCAGTTAAGAAGAAAAATATGCAATTCTTGCCTTCTCTATGAACAGTGGAACAATGTAGAAACCTAAAAAGAATCCTAACAAATTTCGTTACAACAATTTTGAATTCCTAAAATGAAAAAATTGCAACGAATCTTGCCATTCTTAACAAAATACTTATTTTGGTTGTTTTCGTACTCTGAATTACAAAATGCATCCAAAAAAATATTCCTAACATGTGTTACATTGGAAAAAGATTTAATAATTTTTAGAAACTTTTTCTTAACATTTTTAGGCCAGAATAAATGAGGAGCGTTACCATTTTCCAATGGTTATGGCACAGTAATTTACAAAATACGAACTAACCGATATCCTTTCAAAATAACGATCTTTAAGACGCTTTTTCTAACGGAGATCTGTATAGCCTCAATAAACTTCTGTTTGAAGATCTATAAGGGGCTCACAAAACCAACACACAAACTTTCATATTGACTTTGAAAGTTCTTTTCAAGCAGAGAATGGCATAAATATTCAGTTAAATATTCACTATAAAGCATCTTTTCAGGCAAAAGAATCACATTAACATTCATTTGAACATTTTTTTCCTACAAAATAGGAAAAAAGCTTTCAGTTGGACCTTATTTTCAAGTAAAGGAGGGCATATATATTCAACTGAACACTTTTCATAGACTGACATAAACGTTCACTTACAACCATCTTTTCCAGCAAATGACGATAAAATATTCTATTGAACATTCTTTTCAAATAAAAATGGACAAATGTTAAATTAAACATCATTTCCAACAAAGAACTGCATAAATATTCACTTCAACTTACTTTACCAAGAGGTGATGGCATGTTCACTTCACTTTCTTTTTAAACAAATAATGACAAACTTTCACTTGAACTTTCTTAGCAGATGTAGAATGACAATGATATTCACTTTATCCCTCTTTACAGGTAAAGAGTTACATAAATATTCACTTGAACCTCCTTCGCAAACAGAAAGGTTAAAAAATATTCACTTGAACTCTTTTCGAGAACAACAAATATTCACTTGACTTTCTTTTTGTGTATACAATGTACGATTTTCACTGTAACCTTCTTTTCAATCAAAATATATATTTATTCACTTGATCCTTCTTTTTAAACAATGAATGGCATTAATATTCACTTGATCCTTCTTTTTAAAAATTACTTAAATATTCACTTTCGCATTACTCTGGAGAAAAAAAAAATCTTTTCAAACAGGAATGGACAGTAATATATACTTGATATTTACTTGAGCCTTTTTTTCAAACAAAGAATGGCTTTCATTTGAACCTTATTTTCAGACAAAGAATGATTAACTTGAACCTTATTTTCACACAAAGAATGATTCACTTGAACCTTATTTTCACACAAAGAATAATATCCACTTGAACCTTAATTTCAGACAACGAATGATTCACTTGAACCTTATTTTTAGACAAAGAATGATTCACTTGAACCTTATTTTCAGACAAAGAATGATTAACTTTATCCTAATTTTCAGACAAAGAATGATTCACTCGAACTTTTTTTTCGGACAAAGGATGATTCACTCGATCCTCATTTTCAGACAAAGAATGATTCACTTAAACCCTATTTTCAGACAAAGAATAACATTAACTTGAACCTTATTTTCAGACAAAGAATGATTCACTTCAACCACATCTTCAGACAAAGAATAACATTATTAACTTGAACCTTATTTTCATACAAAGAATGATTCACTTGAATCTTATTTTCAGACAAACAATGATTAACTTGAACATTATTTTCAGAGAAAGAATAACAGTCACTTGAACTTTATTTTCAGACAAAGAATGATTAACCTGAACCGTATTTTCAGACAAATAATGATTCACTGGAACCTTATTTTCAGACAAAGAATAACACTCACTTGAACCTTATTTTCAGACAAAGAATGATTAACGTGAACCTTATTTTCAGACAATGAATGATTAACCAGAACCTTATTTTCAGACAAAGAACAACATTCATTTGAACCTATTTTCAGACAAAGAATGATTAACCTGAACCTTGTTTTCAGACAGAATTATTCACCTGAACCTTATTTTAGAACAAAGAATGACAACAATTCTCATTTGAGCCTTCTTTTCAGATAATGAATGACATAAATATTGACTGGAACTTTCTGTTTTCAACAAAGAAATAAATAGTCACCTTAATATCCTTTTCAGTCAAAGAATAACCAAAGTATTCCATCTGACCAACATTTCAAGTCAAGAAAATACAATGGCATAAAACAAGAAATAAAAAATGGCTTCCCTATCTCTCTCTCTATCTATCTATCTACCCATCCATCCCCTCCTTTATCTCTTCGTGAGTGTAATCCGCATGTCTCTCCAAGGATAAAAGGAAAGTACAGGCGAATGATATTGACAGCTACTCAATAATCGAATTGAAATGATTTTATCCGGCATCATCTTTGTTCCTCCGATGCGTACAGGCTTAAACGGAAGACCTGATAAAGAAAAATTAAGCTAATGCAGGTAAATATGCGTGTGTAATGTATTTATGTATATATTTACTGTATGTATTAGATCCTGGATTCTTAAGCTCTCGAAGACATACATTCTTATTGAAGCCTAACATGAGTAGTCTGAATATACATACACAGTGAAGTTGTGTGGCTATTTTGTGTATGTATGTATGTATGTATGTATGTATGTACATAACCAAATCATGCAAAATAAGGCAGTTGTGTCTCCTTATGACAAAAACAAGAGAGAGAGAGAGAGAGAGAGAGAGAGAGAGAGAGAGAGAGAGAGAGAGAGAGAGAGAGAGAGAGTTTGGAAATCTGAGAAACGATCCAAAATTGGGAGAGAGAGAGAGAGAGAGAGAGAGAGAGAGAGAGAGAGAGAGAGAGAGAGAGAGAGAGAGAGAAAATATTCAGAAGAGCGGAAAAAAATCATAATCAGTACATCATTCTTTCACGTCTGCCCTCCCTCCTATTTTATCTTCCTCGTCTTCCTCCTTCCTCCTAAAATTAAAGGAGGATTTGTGTCTCATTTTCAGGAGGGAGGAGGCTGCTGTAAAAGTCCTATGAGCGAGAGGTCCTTTATTCTTTTTTTTTTTTTCTTGGCAAAAATATCCTTCCCCCAACATTTTATGTTGGCTTCATCATCATATTGTCCCAGATGATGTTTCTGAGACGCTGTGGATGCTCACTGTAATCATCATACCTAAATGCATTCTTTGGTTATAGTGCTACTGTTACTAATACTACTACTATCACTATCATTATTATTAATTCTATTATTATTACCATTACTGAAACCATAACATGTTTGCTCTTTCCTAAATGCCCAATTCATTAAACAACTCGCCTATTGAGCTTATGATAGGATAGTGGTTACAGTATTATTATTATTATTATTGAAACCATAATGAATTTGCTCTTTCTTAAATGCCAAATCCATTATATAACTTCCCGTTCCATTAACTTGCGGCAGGATCACTTTTACGAATATCAGTATCACAGCAACACCCTTTTCAAATGTCTACATAAGGAAACATATCACACTTGCCATAACTCTCTTTACAATATTCTTCACTATGAAACTAGATTGGTTGGCTCGTGTGTGTGTGTGTTTATTGTTCCTCCCTCGAGATCATTTATATAGACCGCGTTATAATTCTATATTTCCATTCTGTGGTCAAAACACAGCTATTTTTCATCAACCATCGTACTTGGCGCGCTGTAATTTATATTTTCTAATAACTTCCTAAGCCCTTCCACCTCCCCCCCCACCCCTCCGAATGGGGAGACGAACGAACCCTCTCTCTCTCTCTCTCTCTCTCTCTCTCTCTTTCTCTTCTTCTTCTTCTTCTTCTTGTCATATTTTCATTACCATCTTATTCTTTTTCTCTCATATTTTCACAATCTCTCTCTCTCTCTCTCTCTCTCTCTCTCTCTCATTTTAGATAAAGAAAATATCAGACCTGCCATATCTATCGTTACAAAATGCTCTCCTCTCTCTCTCTCTCTCTCTCTCTCTCTCTCTCTCTCTCTCTCCTCTTCTTTTTCTTCTCCTTCCTCCTCCCCATCCTTCTTCTTCTTCTTCTTCTTCTTCTTCAGTTACATCAATTCTTCCATCCATCCCCCTTTCCAAGCGAGTTATATTAGTTTTCGCAGTCGTGTGTGTCCAAACATCCCTTCCATTCTTCTCTTTTGTGTCTTTCTTTGTTATCTCCTTTTCCTCTCTTCGTATTCTTTAATGCCTTCTTTGTCTTCGGAAATGTTTGCGCTTTTAATGGCAACTCTGCTCCTTTTGTTACCACCCGACTAATTTATGTTTTCCTTTTTTTATTTTGGTGAGAGTTTTCGATGTACAGAATACATGGCATAACAATATATAATATGTATGTACGTACACACACATACATATATATACATACTTACATGTATATGTATATATACAATACATATATGTATATATATACAGTATATAGATATGTATGTATACACATATATATATATATATATATATATATATATATATATATATATATATATATATATATATATATATATATATATATATATATATATATATATATATATATATATATATATATATACTGTATATAATATATATGTATATATATACCTATATATTATACATACATAAATACATACATACAAACATATATACACAGATACATAAAAGAAATATTCCAAAACAGAAAGCACGATCTGAAATTCCTCGCATACGCCTTAAAACGTACAAAGCGAGAGAAGAATAGCACAGGAAATAACTCCTTTGAGATTTGTTACCCATTTGAATTCGAAATCGTTAGGTATCGCCCACTACCTCTTCGTATAAACAAACCTGACTGCTAGTTCTTTTCAACAGTAAAAGACGTTTTACGCGTACCACAGTCTAACGCAGCCGGAAGGAATTTGTCTTCCTTAAGACGCAGTTTCTATAGATTCTATTTATGAATTAGTTGATCAGATCACGGTGAAAGAACGGGCGAGGTGGTGATGACGTCATCATGTTTTGATGACGTCATCATACAGCAAAGAGGGATTACGTCATTACTTCATGAAAAAAATATATATATATGTTTCTGATATACTGCAATATATGTGTGGCGTTCACATCTCCCTCTCTCTTTCTGACAAGTCAGGGAAGAAGTTTGGGGGCGCTATTAGTTCCGTCTGACATCTAGACATCAAAAGAAAACTCGGAGAAGGAGATGAAGAGAATAATCTTTTCATCCTCCTTTTGTTTCTGACGTGTTTCCGAAGTCACGATGTTGACGGTGATGATGATGATGTTTGCTTGAGAAGTTGCTGCTTCCGGAGAGACGTGAAATCGACGGATGAACATTAAATATTCGCTAATAAGAGGTTTGCTGAAAGGTCTTGCTTCTTATCACCCTGGTTTGCTACGCTGGAGTTTAGGTTGAATAGGTGTGTGTGTGTGTGTGTGTATAAATATAATATAAACATACATACATACATACACACACATATATATATATATACATACATATAAATATAATATATATATATATATATATATATATATATATATATATATATATATATATATATATATATATATATATATATATATATATATATATATATAAACATTACCAGAAATCCGAAATAGCATTGGTATTTTGTCACGTAAAATATTTCATCATTTATGGATAAATAAATTGGTTCAACAGAGAGAGAGAGTTTTCCCATTGTGTGGATTCAATTTATTAGTAATAGTATTCAGTTAAATTTTGGAAAATGAGTTAATACTTCGCTATTGGAAGCTCTGATCTATATTAATACACACCCTAACACTAGATATATATATATATATATATATATATATATATATATATATATATATATATATATATATATATATATATATATATATATTATATATATATATATATATATATATATATATATATATAATAAACAGAATACACACATACATACAATATACACACACATATAAACAAACAGAATGAAGACAAAAAATGTCCATATAAGCGAAGCTATAGTAGAACAGAAGAGCATCATATTTCACGTATTGTCTACGCCAGTTCCCATACAAAAATGGTTTTCCTAGCAAACAACAAAGAACTGTTCATAAAAAAAAAGTTTCTAAATGGCAGTCACTTTAGGGATATGGAGATCGTTAGGTTATATGGCTAGCCTACTGTACAAGGAGCGTTCATCTTCTTTAAAATAACATTTTAAAAAAATACATGATCATTTTGGTGACAGATTCAAGTTGTTTGTTTACTTAAAAGAATTTTGGGTATCCGATGAAAAGGTATCATGAACGAGTATGCGCCAATATATCCGTTTTGTTTTATTTTTCCTGCCGTTCTAAGGTACCTCCAAGCAAATGGGTTCTCTCTCCCCTAGGTTTCCCTAAGTTTATTAACGCTGTCCTAGTAATTTTTTTTTTTTGGCATCTCAGTAGAGGGACCAAAAAATAATGACGTTATCGGATATTTGAAGAAAGACAATTGTTCATGAGTTTGAGACACTATGGCCATGTAATAAGAAGAGAGGAGGTGGAACCAATCAAGAGAGCTAAGAACATGCCAGTGATGGGGGGAGGAGGAGTGTGGGGCGTCAGCGGATCAGATGGATGGATGTGGTGACAAGGGATATGGGTGAGGTGGGGTTGGGGGAAGAAGATGCAAGGAATGGGAATGGATGGAGAAAGTTGACTCGAGCGGCCAACCCTGCTATACATTGGGACTAATAAGGTCGAAAGATGAAGAAGAAGAAGAAAAGAAGAAGAACTGTTCATGAGTTATTCTTAGTTCTGTATCTTTTTATTCTGGGGTAAAAATCCTAAAAGAATTTAAAAATAAGCTGTTTGCAAGTCTATCTGTTGCCGAGATATAAATGAATAAGTGGATGTAAGATCTTCAGAAGGTGGGTTTTCTATATATTGCGTTGCATATTGCTTCAGATACTTCAATAATATGTAAATTAACCATATAATAAAGGCAATATTTTTGTTAAACCAAAGACATTCCTTTACAAAATTTTGCCTTATCCTAAAACTTCTTCGTTTTGATAGTGACTCTTTAATTGTCCTTGGGACGCAATTATAAAAAAATATATATATAAAAACATAACACACACATATATATATGTATGTATATGTGTATGTATTATATATATATATATATATATATATATATATATATATATATATATATATATATATATATATATATATATATATATATATATATATAGGACCCACTGTCCTAGGGAGGCGATACAAAAAATATAAAAAAATAAAAATATATAAAAAGAGGACCCATTACAATAAAACCACGTAATCTCCGCAGACACACAAACCAACCCTTGGACTAACAGTCAGTCACACCTGTAAATCGAAAACAAAGGTAAAAATCAGTACATCGTCAACCACTCGGTGCATGAATTGATAATTGGCAATTATCGACGAGATAAAAAGTCATCTGAGGCGGTTCTTGAATACAAAACTTACTGAATTACAGATGAAATCGTAAATGGCGAGAATTTTTAACATTAGGTATGATAATTGGGAGGAATACGTGACGAGATGATCATATATATACCTGTAATTTGATGATGTAGAACTGCATCTCACCCAAACTTCTCCGGTACGCAGAAACGCAGATTAAAATAGAATTTTTGTCTTACGCAATTACTTTTCAACGCAAGAAAAATTATAATTCAACAGTAAAATGAATTAGCATTAAGAAAACGCCTATTCAGAACAGTTAAAAGGTTGTTTATAATGAATGTTTTAATTATGCTGTCACAATAAAAAAAATTCAGTCCAAAAAACTTATGAGCCGAAAAAGCTATTCTATTGTATTATTACAAATACATCAAATAAATGTGGAAAAAACTCTAAAATTCTAAACGACATTTGATAACTTATTTCGACCTTGGATGATCCTGAACCTTTTTCCATAGAGACATACTAATTACACTTCAGAGTTTAGGAATGGAATGCAATATAGAGTTTAGGCCAAAGGCCAAGCACTGGGACCTGCGTGGTCATTCAGCGCTGGAAAAGAAACTGAAAGTAGGTAGGTTTGAAAGGTGTAACAGGAGGAAAACCTCGCAGTTGTACTATCAAATATGTTAGGAGAGGGTGGATAGCAAGATGGAAGAAAGAGAACATGAATGGAGATACAATAAAAGGAATGAAAGGGGTTGCAGAGTTTAAGTCTTCGGAAACAGGCATCCATGTTTCGTTAGCCGACGTCATTGCAGCAACTGATCCTCTATTCCTCACACCGTTGGACTGCGGAATAGTCTCCCTACTGAGGATGTCGTGCAATTGGAACCTCGAAAGTTCGAGCGAAAATGTAGTGCTTTACCAACCTAAAGCAACTCTTTTGCATTTTAATGATCTACTTACATTTTCATCTATTTATTGTTTAATTTTTAATTTTTTTGATATACATTATCTCTGTTACCTCTTTCAAATGAACACCGCATTGTTCCATAAGAATAGAATTCATTTTCTGAATAATAATAATAATAATAATAATAATAATAATAATAATAATAATAATAATAATAATAATAATAATAATAATAATAATCTTTAGAAACTTGAATTTTAAGTCAATGGTCCCTGTGGTAGGCTTGTTCCATTTGAATAGGAGTTCATCTTCTGAATAATAATAATAATAATAATAATAATAATAATAATAATAATAATAATAATAATAATAATAATAATAATAATTTTTGGAAGCTTGAATCGTCAGTCAATGGCCCTTGTGGTGGGGTTGTTCATATCAATTGGGGTTCATCTTCTGAATAATAATAATAATAATAATAATAATAATAATAATAATAATAATAATAATAATAATAAAAATAATAATAATAATAATAATAACAAGATATATCCAAAGAACAACAGATGGAAACAACATCTCACCCACATGCAGGAAGTGCAATATGAAAGACGAGACCATAAACCACATAGCAAGCGAATGTCCGGCGCTTGCACAGAACCAGTACAAAAAGAGGCATGATTCAGTAGCAAAAGCCCTCCACTGGAGCCTGTGCAAGAAACACCAGCTACCTTGCAGTAATAAGTGGTACGAACACCAACCTGAGGGAGTGGTAGAAAACGATCAGGCAAAGATCCTCTGGGACTGTGGTATCAGAACAGATAGGGTGATACGTGCCAATGGACCAGACTTAACGCTGATTGACAAAATGGAAAAGAAAGTATCACTCATTGATGTCGCAGTGGGACA
>NC_089790.1:16457500-16467500 GCF_040412425.1 Macrobrachium rosenbergii
ATATATATATATATATATATATATATATATGTGTGTGTGTGTGTGTACATATATATACATACATATATATATGTATATATATATATATATATATATATATATATATATATATAAAATATTTATATATATTTACATATATAAAATATTTATATATATATATATATATATATATATATATATATATATATATATATATATTAAATAATATATTTACAGCTGGTCTTCATTACATACACACACACACACACACACATATATATATATATATATATATATATATATATATATATATATATATATATATATATATATATATATATATATATATATATATATATATATATATATATATATATATATATATACTACATGCAGCTGGGTCTTCAAAGGAGAACTAAAGATCCTTCTCGCCTGCACGGAAGATGCGATGTATTTCTCAGTACTTAAACTGTAAAAATATCCTATACCACAAACACCACCTCTATGATCAATGCATCAACAGTTATCATAATCCTCTTTAAGATGGAAGCCATCATCATATACATTCACCTAACTAAACCTAATCACCCAGAGAGGTGTGATAAACAGTATTGCAAGCCCTGTCAGCAATAGCCAGCGCTCAGATCAATTTAATCCCGAGCCTAATGCATTCGTATCATAGAGCAGCGAATGTAATATCTCGTCCATACGATTTCTTAGTATTGGTTATATTAGAAGACTTTAACAGGAAACTAGATCAGTGATCTTATATGAGTAATGGTGGCTAAATGAAATGAGTCATTTGCATATTTCATTCTTTCGGAAGCTTGACCCAGTCAGTGGCCCCTGTGGTGGGCTTGTTCCATATGAAAAGGATTCAGATGATAATAATAATAATAATAATAATAATAATAATAATAATAATAATAATAATAATAATAATAATAATTATAATAATAATAAATTTGTCTTACTTTTTCTATAATAATAATAATAATAATAATAATAATAATAATAATAATAATAATAATAATAATAATAATAATAATAATAACAGCGATTATGTACATGCCAGATCACAAAGCTCTCTCCTTTTGAATAAGACCGACCACTAACTTTTTCGTCCACTTCGTACAAATTCCACAATCCTGGGTTATGAAAAAATTACAAAAGACTTCCCTAACAGAAGTTATAATCACATAACTCTGTACGGTATCTTTTCATCTCTGTTTTTTTGTAATTCATTTGGCTGAACTCATGCGCCTTTTTCATTTACGCCTTACTCCCACAGTCTATCAGAGCCTTTGTCATCAATTTCAAAATCATTTTTACACTTTGAGGAGAAACTGCGGATTCGTTTCGACGCATACCAGCCTTACTAATCGCTCAGACAAGGGCTTTATAAGGTGAAAAAGGGCCAATTATCTGTAATATAATCACTGTTCCTTCTCATCTTGTACACGTAACTACAATATACCTCAAGCTTCCATTACAGGTTCATTTTTCTCATGATTACAGACCACACACACACACACACACACACACACATACATACATACACACACTTTCTCCAATCAAAATTAACATTTTTTCGCTGCTTTAGGTCAAAGCAGAACTAAACAGACCCAGTAAAAAAAATGGCACTGGAATATAAGACGAACTTATAATTTCATTCGCACTTTGGCATCCAATCCAATTATCGCGGATTTTTCTTTGTGTGTGCAATTATTTGGAATTGTTTGGAATTTGCATACCTGGTTCTGAATTTGGAGTATTTTGGAATCGCATTCCTGGTTCCGCATTGCTCTACCTTCATTGATTTCTAGATGGAAGTCCGAATTCTTTTAGTAAGTTAGTTTTATTTGACGACGATTGAATTAAGTTAAAGATATTTCTGTCCATAGTGTCAGTATACATATCTAACAAACTATGCATGACGAATTATTATGTATATTTACGTAGACATATGTATACTGTACAAAAACGTAAGTATGTTCACAATTAAACTGCGAGAAGAATTGTGCAAACATCCCGGGGTATCAATCTACCAAAGTTTCTGAAATGACAAATCTTTAAATATTTCAATTTATGTACGAACAGCAGCACCGACAGCAAGAGACTTCCGGGAAAACAACCTCTCACAAAAAAAAATCTAAAAAATATTCATAAAACATGCAAAAAAAAATGTGCCAAAGCTAGGAGAGATGTGGACAAAAAGGAAAAAAAGCAATTTAGGTCATTTCCATGCAGGAAAAAATGCTCTCAAAATTGGGCCGAAGGATCTGTGTGTGTGTGAGAGAGAGAGAGAGAGAGAGAGAGAGAGAGAGAGAGAGAGAGAGAGAGAGAGAGAGAGAGAGAGAGAGAGAGAGAGAGAGTCCATTTGCATACAGAAATGAATTAAGTGTTTTAAATGCATCGACTGTCTATGCTGGACCAACATTTCGAGAATGCTCTCTCACTTGCTCCTCTTTTATGTCATTCCCTTCGTTACCTCTGTTGCTTTTCTACGCTTCTTCCGCCCCTGAGGATATTGATGATAACGAGACAATGAAGCTCAATAGAATGAAGGAATAAAGAGCGAAAAAGGGAATAAGGAGATAACCTGCTAAAGCAGGCAAAACAAGACCAGTGTAATAGGGGACCAGTCTTTACAAAAAAAGGGAATTATATCCCGAATTCCCGTCCACTGCTTTCTCCCAATCTCAATGGCGAGAGAGAGAGAGAGAGAGAGAGAGAGAGAGAGAGAGAGAGAGAGAGAGAGAGAGAGAGAGAGAGAGAGAGAGAGTTTGAGTTTGGTGCCAGAAACGAAACAAATATACAAGAGATTATTTCAATGGTGATTCCACGTAAAAGGTTTTCGACGCTCTAATTTGGTAAAGACAATCTGCATCTATAAAGCTGGTTTCTCTCTCTCTCTCTCTTTCTCTCTCTCTCTCTCTCTCTCTCTCTCTCTCTCTCTCTCTCTCTTCCTCTACTACCTCCAGCATTTCTTTCATTAGAGAGATGCACAAAAGATTATAAGAATTTTGTCAAAATATCTTATATATATATATATATATATATATATATATATATATATATATATATATATATATATATATATATATATATATGTGTGTGTGTGTGTATATATAATACACATACATATATGTATATATATATATATATACATATATATATATATATATATATATATATATATATATATATATATATATATATATATATATATATATATATATATATATATATATAATATATATATATATATATATATATATATATATATATATATATATATATATATATATATATATATATATATGTATATATATATATATATATATATATATATATATATATATATATATATATATATATATATATATATATAGAGAGAGAGAGAGAGAGAGAGAGAGAGAGAGAGAGAGAGAGAGAGAGAGAGAGAGAGAGAAAAGCACTGTAACATTACTTGCACCGAAATTAAATGTTATCAACGTGCAACATCATAATCTCGAAATACCGGAATTAACAACATTCAGTGGTTCAGTTACTCGTAGATTCAGGGATGGGGCTGCTAGTCCCCAACCCTTTTTCTTGACCCAACCAGAATCAGGCACCCATTTGAATTGGGTGGAGGGACATACAAGCTAAACCCGTTACCTCTGTCTCTACAGTACATAAATCTCATACCCTTAAATTATACATGAATTGATCCTCCACTCATTAGAACATTATCAACCCTTCAGAAAAACGCTCATATCCGCACGCGAAAAAAAACAGACTATAGCTCGGCCAAGCCACCGATAACTTTATGTAGAATATAGAGACTATATACTGTAGAGGCTCGCAATCGCATGCAAAAATAAAACACGGACAAGCAAACGGTGCATTTATTTACTTCCGAACTTCAAGCACCGAGCGCAGCTTAGAGAAGATATTTGAGGAAGAGGATTTATGGGGAAGGGGGAAGGGGAAGGGAGAGGGAGGGGAGAAACAGAGAGGCTGGAGGAAAACCACAGAAAAGGCAAGGATAAGAATGTGAGGAACTGGGAGGAATTTTTAAGGAAAAGGATTTATAAGAGAGAGGGAGGGGAGGGGAAGGAGGGGGAAAGGGAGGGAAAGGGAAGGAGGAGGGGAGTAGAGAGGGAGGGGAGAAATAGAGACCGGAGAGAAACCACAGAAAAGGCAAGGATAGGAATGCGAGGAATGGAGTGGGGGGGTTGAGGTAGCTAGGAGGAGGGGGGGAAGAAAGGAGGGGGTAGAATGGCTCGTGTGGTAGAGGGGGGGAAAGGGGTAGGGAGGTTAAGCTTTGACTGTTCATTTTCAAATAAACAGTCGGCAGGAAGATCAACAGACGCTGGTATACAAACAAACACAAACACACAAACTCATGGGTGTGTGTGTGTGCCCGTGTGTTTGTGTGTGTGTATAAATTTGTTTACATGTACAGAGAGAGAGAGAGAGAGAGAGAGAGAGAGAGAGAGAGAGAGAGAGAGATGCCGTTAAAAGTGAATTCAGTCATGGGTCGATGGAGTGAGTACTTTGAAGATCTGTTGAAAGAGAATAGCCAAGAGGCAGAGCTGAATGATACAACAGAGAAAAGGGTTAATGTAAGTTTGAAACTGTTTGTGGAAGTGATTCATAATGACGTGAGGTGACGAGTAAGAGGTCAAAGAAGCAATGCGCAGAAGGGATACAAATATTAAGCTAAATGAAATGATAGATGGAAGTATTTTGGGGTGGCTTGGTGGGTTGGTCATGTGGAGAAAAATGGAGTATGATACGCTGATGAAGCATTAGTATGACCCGAAAACGATGGAATAGAGAAGAGGAAGACCTAGAATGTACTTGATAATAAAGGAATGAATAACACACCAAGTTGAGTAAGTTTCAACATACTAATGATGAAACTTCTTAGTAGGTATATATATGGCAACCTGTTGGAGTCGAATGCTTAGGTTAATGTGTTAAAAAGGATTTGTTTATAGGAATAAACATTTACGTTCAAACATAACACGCTCCTATATTTTGCACAAAATATAGTTTAGCATCTGTGTTGAGGCTTTGTTCATAGAAATAATCACTTACGTTTCAAACATACATACCTCATATGGCAGGAAATATAATTTATCTGTTTGTATATTACATGTTGGTCTGAAATACAATGATATCAACTCCAGCCCTCCTAGTTTTTTTTTTTATTTTTTTTTTATATCGACGTGTGCTAATCAAGGCCAGGGGGATTCCCAATATTTTTCACAGTAAGATTTATGGATTGCAATTAGCAGTGCCTGTTTGTGCGTGTGACGAGAGAGAGAGAGAGAGAGAGAGAGAGAGAGAGAGGCTTTTAATAACGATGCTTTTTGAACTGGCCATGTTTTTACGTTTGCCAAACGAGCTACCGACAGTGTTTTTCATAAATCTCTCTCTCTCTCTCTCTCTCTCTCTCTCTCTCTCTCTCTCTCTCTCTCTCTCTCTCTCTCTCTCTAGTAACTTCAGCCTTTCTTTCACTATGGAAATGTAGAAAAGATTCAAATAATTTTGTAAAAAAAATATATATACACATATATATATATATGTTTACATATTAAAACTTCCACCATCAAATCAACACGAACCCATCAGTTTCTTAAGCAAGCAAATCAACGAGCAAGCAAGAAAACAACCAAAGCATAACGCAAGTTCTTCATACGGAAATTCTGCCCAGAAAATTTTGTATATAAAACGTAAACAAGACAGTGGTGTCATCTAGTGTGGAAAATTGCTGATGGTCATCATAGCCTTAAAAATGCATCCCACATTTTATCTCTCATAAGCATATTCCTGGTGAAGGTGTGTGGTATAATATATATATATATATATATATATATATATATATATATATATATATATATATATATATATATATATATATATATATATATATATATATATATATATATATATATACATATACATATATATATATTATACATATACACATACATTTTATATATATACATATATATATATATATATATATATATATATATATATATATATATATATATATATATATATATATAAATATATATATATCAAAGTCTGGTACAAAACACTGCCACCTTTTCCCCCCAAAAAACTGAGTCTACTAAAATAAGAAACACAAAAATGTTCATTTTTAAGCAGAGACTCCATCTTCTCTGTTGGGTTATTTCTTCATTCGTTTAAAATCCTTTTTTTTTTTTTTTGTCAGATTTCGGTCATCACAGCTGAGCGCCGTCATCAAAAATGTGTGAAGGAAAATTAAAAAAAAAAGACTGAGAATGACTAACTGATTGATTTATGGTTACTAAAGCTGGCGTCGCAACATCTAGGTCATTGACGCAAACTGACAGGCATTTGAAAGTGGAAAAAACACTTGAAAATAAGTCTGTTCCGCCTATGCAAAGGTTTGTATATCTGTGTATGAAAATACACTCAGCAGATACACATACTACACCCTTGTTTCAAAAGTGTACTGTTGGGGGTGGCCCCAGAAAGTGTTAACTTTCCGGTTGCTAGACAATTGCCATCTAAAAGCCAGAATGAAACCCATCTAAGTCGACTAACCTCCAGGTGCATAATTCTTTGTGTATGTCAAAAGAAATACGATCGATTTTTTAGGATACGTCATTCTTTATTTTATTATTTATTATATATATATATATATATATATATATATATATATATATATATATATATATATATATATATATATATATATATATATATATATATATATATATATATATATTCAATAACATTCGCAGTGTGGTGCAAAAAGAATTGGAAGAAGAGGCCAAACTGTGAATGTACGAAGGAATTGTTGAACCCACTTTACTATATTGCACTAAAGTGTGAAATGAATACAATCGAAAGAAATAAAGAAGAGAAATGTGGAGATTGGAAGAAAAAGGGGTAAAAAGTGTAATATTTTTGAGACAATTTATTCACGTTAAGAAATGAGGATGATACGCAGGTGAAAATTATATATATATATATATATATATATATATATATATATATATATATATATATATATATATATATATATATATCACATATATATACATACATATATATATATATATATATATATATATATATATATATATATATATATATATATATATATATATAAAATAGTGGAGATATTAGATAGCAGGAGAAGAGAAAGACCAATTGAAAGAAATACTGAAAATAGGAACAGAAATATAAATGAGATAAACATGGAACCCAAGTAAAGAATAATAAAGAAAAACATCGATATAAAAATCAATAAAAGGACTTGCCCTAACAAAACCACATCCATCCACAAACAAGAATAAACATCGAATCCAAATACAGAAAAAAACTACAAAACTTCCCTTTACAAACCACACACACACACACACACACACACACACATACACCTCACCTGCTCTCAAGGTGGTGGGCGGGGCCAGCACGATGCCAGTAGGATTCGACGCCCGGCACTGGTACACAGAGGCGTGTACATCCTGCCGGTACTCGTTCCCGCTGAAGGGCCACACCACAAGGGAGCCATTGCTGAGGACCTGTTGAAGATTTAAAAAAAAATACAAGTTAAAAAATGGGTGGGCGGAATGTTCTTCGAGGCGAGTTTGCCAAGCGCGACATGACATTTGATGACATTCACAACTTTTGTTCGGAAGTTTGTTTACCGACAATGACTTTCATATAACGCTTCTCCGAGTATGTCAGTTACCTTCATTAAACTTGCTCTCTCTCTCTCTCTCTCTCTCTCTCTCTCTCTCTCTCTCTCTCTCTCTCTCTCTCTCTCGGCTCGAGTCTCCCCTTCATTATTTCATTTGGCGTTTCTTCCTGTCTCTAATTTAATTCTACTTACAGCACCCTGTCACTGCTCTCTCCTCCCTCTCTCTCTCTCTCTCTCTCTCTCTCTCTCTCTCTCTCTCTCTACTCTTAGAAGAAAGACTGGTCAGGAACTAAACGAAAATACGGAGCAAACTTCCTAAAGTATTTTTACCTCTGTTACAAAGAATCTCTCTCTCTCTCTCTCTCTCTCTCTCTCTCTCTCTCTCTCTCTCTCTCTCTCTCTCTCTTATTATATATATATATATATATATATATATATATATATATATATATATATATATATATATATATATATATATATATATATATATATATATATATATATATATATATATATATATATATATATATATATATATATATATATATATATATATATATATATATATATATATATATATATATATATATATATATATATATATATATATATATATATATATATATATATATATATATATATATATATAAAAGCAGTTGTAAGTTGTATCTACACTTTCTCGCCCCTCCCATCCCCTCTCTCTCTCTCTCTCTCTCTCTCTCTCTCTCTCTCTCTCTCTCTCTCTCTCCATTCCATTACATTATCCTCTCACTCACCTCCCTTACTCCAGGTATATTGGTCACGGGGGATTGATTCAGATGCAGCCACTCCACCTGGGGGGTGGGGTCCCCCCTGGCCAAGCAATCGAGGATCGCCCCGGAGGTGTTGGTAAAAGTGACCACCCCTGGGGCGGCTCCACCAGGATGGGTCCCGAGGGCGTTGCCGATACGCCTCCGTTGATACTCAAGGCGGAGGAGCATCCTGCAAGTGAGAGAGGAGAAACGTTTCAGTGAGCAAAGTTTGTCAATAAACGTTTGATTTGTCTGATGTTTCAGTGAAAAACGATTAGGTTGTTATTATTATTATTATTATTATTATTATTATTATTATTATTATTATTATTATTATTATTATTATTATATATGCATGATACATGCATATATATGTGATCAAAGTTTGTCAATAAACGTTTGATTTGTCTAATGTTTCTGAGAAAAACGATTAGGTTGTTGTTGTTGTTGTTGTTGTTGTTATTATTATTATTATTATTATTATTATTATTATCATTATTATTATTATTATATATGCATGTTACATGCATATATATGTGATCAAAGTGTGTCAATAAACGTTTGATTTGTCTAATTTTTCTGTGAAAAACGATTAGGTTGTCGTTATTATTATTATTATTATTATTATTATTATTATTATTATTATTATTATTATTATTATTATTATATGCATGTTACATACATATATATATGTGATCAAAGTTTGTCAATAAACGTTTGATTTGTCTAATGTTTCTGTGAAAGAGGGATTAGGTTGTTGTTATTTATCATTATTATTATTATTATTATTATTATTATTATTATTATTATTATTATTATTATTATTATTATATACATATATATGCATGTATACATGTATGTGTATACATATGTATAAATGTATATGTGTATATTATATACATACAAACATACATACATACAACATACATTAAGAAATATATCGATAGCTAAAACATAACTGTTATAATTCACGTCTCTGCATGATATATCTACTAACTGGGAATTATTTTATAAGTTAACTCAATACACAAAAAGTCAAAACACGCTTCTAAAATACATCCCGTACAGTTGCACTAAATATATTGCACTTGGAGACATAAACTGACTAACCAACTGAAAATAAATAAATTATCTAAAATGTATTTCGTATATACCTTTAAAGCAATAAGGGAATAGCATTGCCTAGATAGCGAAGTGCTGGGTTTAGGGAGTTGGGAGTAGGTGGGGAGGGGAGGAGGGAGGAAGGGGGAGAGGGGGGGGGGATTGCTCGTGACATAAATGGTTCTCATGCGAATTCCTCTCAGCAAGACGCCCAGACACCACCACATAATCCTTCAACATTCCCAGTGGATGTGGGTGTGTGTGTGTGTGTGTGTGTTGTGTGTGGGTGTGGGTGTGTGTAATTTCGCAAGGAATGTCCCACACACACACCCACACCCACACCGAGAAGGATTCAGCCCAATGCAAGTGGGTGAGAGCGTCCCATAATTAATATTTCTCAGGGACCAAGGATCGTTCTTACAGGCCACGT
>NC_089790.1:16477500-16480000 GCF_040412425.1 Macrobrachium rosenbergii
CATGGGAAGAAGAACTGATAAAAGTAGACGAGGACCCATAAATATACAGAGACACGAGAATGAAAAACAGAGCGGAGGAATGGCAAAACAAACCGATGCACGGACAGTACATGAGACAGACTATAGAAGTGGCCAGCGATGAAACATGGCAATGGCTACAGAAGGGAGGACTCAAGAAGGATACAGAAGGAATGCTAACAGCGGCACAAGGTCAGGCCCAAAGAACCAGACATGTCCAAAGAACAATAGATGGAAATAACATGTCACCCATATGCAGAAAGTGCAATATGAAAGACGAGACCATAAACCACATAGCAAGAGAATGTCCGGCGCGTGCACAGAACCAGTACAAAAAGGGGCACGATTCAGTAGCAAAAGCCCTCCACTGGAGCCTGTGCAAGAAACACCAGCTAGCTTGCAGTAATAAGTGGTACGAACATCAACTTGAGCGAGTGATAGAAAACGATCAGGGAAAGATCCTCTGGGACTGTGGTATCAGAACAGATACCATGGGACAGCGATGTAGATGAGAAAGAAAGATAAAAAATTGATAAGTATTAAGACCTGAAAATAGAAATAAGAAGGATATGGGATATGCAAGTGGAAATTGTACCCATAATCATAGGAACACTAGGCACGATACAAAGACCCCTGAAAAGGAATCTGGAAAAACTAGATGCCGAAGTAGCTCCAAGACTCATGCAGAAGAGTGTGCTACTAGAAACAGCACACATAGTGAGAAAAGTGATAGGCTCCTATAGAAGGCAGGATGCAACCCGGTACCCCACACTATAAAAAACACCCAGTCGAATAGGATGACTGTGATGGACAAAAAAAAAAAAATAATAATAAATAAATAAATAAATAATTAAATAAATAAATTAATAAATAAATGTAGTAGCAGTTTTGAAATAATAATAATAATAATAATAATAATAATAATAATAATAATAATAATAATAATAATAATAATGGTGGTGGTAACAGTAGTGGTGACAGGCAAAGAATTCATGCAAAATAAAACAGCAAAAAAAAAAAAAAAAAATAGATTCCAGTATCTGTCTGGTTAAACATCTCACAGCAAAGTACTTTTTTCTTAAAACAATCGATGAACAATCATTGTAGCATTGGTAGTGTTCCCTAGACCATATTTCTAAATTAAATATATTGTTATTTCCGAAGTGAATATTTATGTAACGCTACCAATAAGAAATCAGAGAGGTAAGTCATAAATTATTAGCATAAGAATAGCGACAATGAAATCGATAGTAACAATAGTAGTAATAATAAGCTTATTGATACGATTGGGACATGCTCCTTCTAAAATCGTACGCAACAGTAGTAGCAATATTAGCAATAATAAGCTTATTGATACGATTGGGTTATAATCCCTCTCCCTGGCCGTTAAGTAAATAAAATCCTTAACGTCATATGCGCATTGATCTCAATAACGTCATTTCCTTTATTTGGCCGCCCATAAACACTAGATTTTCGGAAAATGGGCGGCCGGAATCACCCGATAATCGCGTAACATCGAACAAACTGATATAACAGCCAATAGTTCTACATGCTAACAACATTACTTTCTTTAGGGCAATCGATATGCTTTCCCGTGAGGCGCGAGAGGGAATCTCGCCTTTATGGCGTCAGGCTTATGGGTGAATGTCCCGTGACAAGGTTCCCACGAATGGCCACTCTCTCTCTCTCTCTCTCTCTCTCTCTCTCTCTCTCTCTCTCTCTCTCTCTCCCCAAAAGAGACCGACTCCAGAAACGGTCAGAATTTCCCGAACTTTCAACCCAATTAGCCAATAATTAGCTCAACATATTAGTGGATATTTTTTTTAATGGGTCGAAAAGGGCAATTAGCGGACGGTGTAGTGTGGAAGACTGCTTGCTATACGGGGCCAGACAGGAACGTGTTCTCTGTTATTATCGTCAGCTGGTTATGCAACGGCCTTATTCTGTCTGCCTGTCTGGCTGTCTGTCTGTCTGTCACGTTTCTCAGCTTGTTCATGCAACTGTATCAATGTGGTTTATCTACAAAACGAGTAACCAAAAACAAGATTCATTTGAAACATATGACCGAATTATCAATTGATTTTATGCAGAGAGAGAGAGAGAGAGAGAGAGAGAGAGAGAGAGAGAGAGAGAGAGAGAGAGAGAGAGAGAGAGAGAGAATTTATTTACTAGCGTACTCAACCTTCGCACAGAGAGAGAGAGAGAGAGAGAGAGAGAATTTTTTTATTCTTCCTAACCTGCTCAATATGGTATTTACTTCCGAACCAAATAATGTTTTTATTTCGCATAGACTTAATACTTGTTGATATATGACTGCCAGTTGCTCTAATCAACAAATCGACCTTCTTTGTAGTCCCGCAAAAAAAAAAAAACAAATAAACAAATCACGCACATGCAACTGCACGCGTATATACACCCAGCACGCATTCCACCATCACATAAAGGGCGACGCAACAATTTAAAGAGAAATAATTGAATCGGC
>NC_089790.1:16482500-16490000 GCF_040412425.1 Macrobrachium rosenbergii
AACCTACCAATAGTTCAGTAGAATTCTATTTCTTCAGTATATCGACTTATGCTTCATAACAAGAAATTTTACGAAAGAATTGGAGTTGGAATAAAGAATTTAGGTCAAATGTCAAGCGTTGGGACCTATGAGGATATCCAGTTGAAACAACAGTTGTTTGAACATTATTTTCAGCGCTGAGTGACCTCATAGATCCCAGCGCTTGACATTTGACCTAGATTTTATATTCCAATTCCAATTCTTTTGGTAAATTTCTTGTTATGAAGCATAAGTCTATATACTGAAGAAATAGAATTCTACTGAACTATTGGTAGGTTTTCTTTGCTCTATTTATATTCAGAGAAATTCTACGACATTCAGTAAAAGTACTAAATAAAACCTTTGAAACATTCTGAAAGAGAGATAGAGAGAGAGAGAGAGAGAGAGAGAGAGAGAGAGAGAGAGAGAGAGAGAGAGAGAGAGAGAGAGAGAGAGAGAGAGAGAGAGAGAGAATAATCTGCGACATTCAGTTAAGTGTTGCTATTACTTCTTAAACTTTCAATAAACATAAACTTAAAACAGAAAGAATAAAAATTCTATTTCCAAATGAAATTATTTGATTATCAATCTTCTTCGATAGACTCTCTTTCAAAATACCAATATAAGAAATTTAGTTTAAATTTATATAGTAAATATAAAATGTGATCCCCCAATCAACGCCCTCCCCAACCCCACGCCCCAGCTATAAAAAATAATGAATTATATATCCTCAAATCCCAAGGTAATTACGAAACGCCTCTTATACAAATACGGGTAAATGACCCAGCTAAAATTCATAACAATATGGATATGTGGACAACCGCAAATTAAAACATTTCTCTCAATTCTTCTTTACATACATAACGACAAAAAATCTTCACTGCGCAGGTCACTTAGCTTTAGAATTAAAATTCATTTGAATTCTACTACTGTATTCCTCTACCACCAGATGTCCCGCGGCCTCATTTCCATTTGAGAATTTGAATTTTCACACTCAAATTCTTGGTATTATTTAAGCATGCGAATGCTCACACTCCAATTTTGGTACGAGTATCATTTAACTATGAGAATACTCTCCTTAAGACCGCTTACTCATCTTATTTCAGTTCATGGGGAAGTCTCCTTTTCAAAGTTATTCTCGACACAACAGCTAACAATAACACGTCTTGAGTTGTTTCTCTGCCTCGATTCGAGATATGCTGGGGTTTTTATTTGTCAACAAATAGAATCTAGTTTTTAAAACATGTTTCATCTAAAATACAAAATCCTGCTGTTTTTGTCTTTACCCAATACACCAATCTATTTTTGGTTACGAGATAGGATGACCAACAATTACCCATTTCTTTCGTATTTACTAAATGAATTAACATATTCTAACTGAAGAGATACGATTACCTACAATTATAATACAAAGATGGTATATCTTTGTCCAGCCTGTTTGTTTTATTTCTTTCGGTTCATTCAACATAGTTATACCTTGAATTAAAAGCTATTTCCACTTAAGATCTCATCAACAAAGGGAAGGACAAAAATGTCAAATACCTATACAAGAATACCAATGCATCTCTTCTTCATTATATTCCCCTCACATGAGAAAGGTCACGTAGTGGAAAGGCAACACTTGTAACCGAATCCTGACCCGGTAATCAACCGGCTCCTTATTGGAGGTTTAATCAATATGCAGAGAAACTCATTAACCCGAAGGCCTAATTAATACGTGCAAGGTCACAATAAATCCAGGTTATTGACTGACTAATATTCAATAGGGAAATGTCAGGCAGGTATGTCAGGTCACGGCCAGGTCAGGGAATTTAAAAGGGAAATATCTCGAAGGATTTTTTTTTCTCTTTCGTTGCGCAAGTGTTTGGATCAATCTAATATGGTTTCAGTGAAGAAGGTACCTAAGTCAAATTTCGATTGACCTTTGACCTAACTCACAATAAAACCCAAAACCGTTTCTTTGGAAAATGAAATTAATGTTGTTAATAACTGTGACGTCATCATCCTAAAAAATATAGCTTACTGGCCATCACAAAAAAAGGATAAAATTTTAGATCTAAATATCTAAACGTCACATTCAAAATAAAAATCCGATCTTTGCCGTGGAAACACAATAAAATTATATCTTCCTATCCTCCTGATTTATCTTCCTATCTTCCAGATTTACCTTCCAACCTTCCTGATTACTTTTCTGTCTTCCCGATTTATCTTCCTGACTTATCTTTCTATCTTACTGATTTATCTTCATATCTCCCTGACTTGCCTTCCTGTCTTCTTGATTTATCTTCTTATCTTCCTGATTTACCTTCTTATTTTCCTACCTTCCCGATTTGCCTTCCTATCTTCCAGATTAATCTTCCTATATCCCTGATTTGCCTTCCTGTCTTCCTGATTTATCTTCCAAATTTACCTTCTTATCTTCCTATCTTCCTGATTTATCTTCCTATCGCCCTGATTTGCCTTCCTGATATATCTTCCTATCTTCCTGGTACACAGGACACTAAGACAAGAGTTAAGTTAAGTATACCTTAGTTTTACCAGACCACTGAGCAGAAATGCATACCTTTCAAACCATACCAATTTATTACGTCTCCGTGGAAAATATTTCCAATATATCACTCTACAGTCATACGTTTTCCTTCGAGGCTTTCAAAACTACGATGAAATCCCGGCTCACTGTAGTTCCAGAATACTGTAGCAATATAAATTCCTACAGAAGAATAATTTAGATTTAATGGGTGAAAGAAGACGGACAACATTCCCATTTCTCAGCTCTACAGATTTTACCAAAAGCTTGTATCTCTCCTGGAAGCAATAAATTCACATGAAGGTACAAAAATCAGATATTCGATATAGCTCTTGGGGAACATCTGATAACCAAGTGTTCTCTCTCTCTCTCTCTCTCTCTCTCTCTCTCTCTCTCTCTCTCTCTCTCTCTCTCTCTCTCTCTCTCTCTCTCTTCCTTAGGTGCCTAGATATCCAGACCAAATTTCAACTTTCTGCCTTCGCTTCTTTGATGTGCAAATTACAACACACACACACACACACGCATTGAGAAAGTTGTAACATACAGACTATGTATGTGTGTGTCAGAGAGAGAGAGAGAGAGAGAGAGAGAGAGAGAGAGAGAGAGAGAGAGAGAGAGAGAGAGAGAGAGAGAGAGAGGCAGTTATATATATATGCTTCATGCATATTCTCTCACAGGCATCCTTTATATGAAACGCAGCCGTGAATAAGTAGAGAGAGAGAGAGAGAGAGAGAGAGAGAGAGAGAGAGAGAGAGAGAGAAAAGGGACTCCCCGAACTAAATTCGGACGGTGCATTTCACTTTGATCCCTTGTGTTGATACTGAAGTGGCAATGAATTCCGAGGAGGGAAAAGCGAAGGAAACTTTCCCCAGAGCTTAAGGGGAAAGCTCTTTTCCTTTCTTTTCCTTTCTACGTTAACTGTCATAATATTAAAATTGTGCCCGCTCTCTCTCTCTCTCTCTCTCTCTCTCTCTCTCTCTCTCTCTCTCTCTCTCTCTCTCTCTCTCTGTATCGAATGCGCTGGTTGGAAATAGGACCAAAAACTACACACGCTCATAAATAATAGAATATACTGTACAGATTAAAATTATATCAACACGCGCATGCGTATAATTAACAGAAGCATATGATACTTGAATACAAATAACCAAAAGCAAAAAATTAAAGAAAAGGTATATTACCAACCAGTTTCGTCCTATCGTGGAATTTACAGTGGTAGCAAATATTCAATATATATATATATATATATATATATATATATATATATATATATATATATATATATATATATAGATAGATAGATATAGATTGTAATCACTCTGATAGTGACATATATTCGACTTAACCAAAAAGAAGTGAGAAATTGAGTGTAAATCCTGACCAATTCCGTTTTTATTTCTAAGCCATTTTAAAAGAACTAACACAATGGCAGAATTTAACAATATCTCTACTAGAGGGACAGCAATGCACCCACACACACGCACACACACACACACACACACACATATATATATATATATATTATATTCTTTGATATAAAGCAAACGAATATACAATATGCAAGAACAAGCCTTTTCCATGAAAAAGAGGTGATGGTGTCATACACAAATCTTCATTTACACAAATCTTCATTTTCAGCAGGTAGCTGATTCCGTACCTGCATTATATCCTTACAATAAAAGGATCAACTTCAGTCACTCCTAGTCTGATACAGAATAAGTTCGAAAGTTCAATAAACAAGTAAACAGAACAAAAACAAAAACAATTACGTAAACACCGATATTTTACTTCATTCCCAATTTCTCTTTCGCAACTCGAACCATTCCTAATAAACCCCCACCCTTTCTCCAACCCAACACACCCCCACCCACAAACACCCTTCTCCACGCACAAACCCCCAAAAAACCCTCACTCCGCCTCCCCCTTCCTCCCTCCCAACCTCACCCTTTTAAAATCACCCCCCAAAACCTTCCTCCTCCCGAAAGCTATAAGAGGCTCATGATTGCAGTGCCTTGAAGTAGGCACTTTCCCCCTCCCCTTCCATGCCCCCTAACTCAATAGTTTGAGGGCAGGGGGAAAGGAGCGGGAAGAGGGGGAGGGGAAAGAGGAAGGCGGGGGAATCGATTCTCTATCGAAACACGAAGCTACTTGATATAGCTCCTTTGGCCCGAAGGAGCAGGTATAAAGATTTTCGACCACAGGGAACGAGAGGGCGCTGCAAGATTACCTTTCCTTCTTCCTTCCTTTCTTTCTTTCTCTTATTTATTTATCTATTTATTTATTTATTTATTTATTTATCTAATTTTTACAAAGATTAAGTATTTAAAGAATCAAATAGATAATGGTTATTTTAGAAGAATGACAAAGACGACTTGTCAAAAGGCTGAGGTCACTGAATGAAGTTTAATCTTCTCTTCAAACTTATTCTCGATTGTTCATATAAGAATGTATAAATGATAAATTGTTTACGTTAGTCATTGTAATATGAATCTACATATCTATCAGTCTATGTATTATGTATATATATATATATATATATATATATATATATATATATATATATATATATATATATATATATATATATTCATATATATTCATATATATTTATACACACACACATACACACACAAACACACATATATATATATATATATATATATATATATATATATATATATATTCATATATATTTATATATATACTATATATATATGTGTATATATATATATATATACACACACAGTAATGCTTATTTACAATTCTGTACAAAATCCTTTACTTTCATCCCAAATCAATAAAAGCAAGAACATCCACCCAGGGAACCCCGTCCCCCCACCACAAAACGGGGGGGGGGGGGGAGGGCGGTTAGAATATCCGGTGAAAAACAGATGTATGAAAACCGGTTTTACCAGTTTCGAACATCAACGAAAATAAGAACTGGGATTTAACAAGGGGAATACAAATCGCTTTCAAGAGGTCTGGGTCAGAGAGAGAGAGAGAGAGAGAGAGAGAGAGAGAGAGAGAGAGAGAGAGAGAGAGAATGATAAATAAAGAGGATCAAAACAAAGATAATTACGACATATGATCCGCACAGACAATGAAGTTTTAATGATATACGCGCTATTGTGTTACTTATTCCTGATGCAATTAGGCTATTACCAGCATTAATAATAACCGTAATACAGTAAAACTGTAAACAAAACATTAAGAAATGTTATACGGTGAATACGTTATTATTATTATTATTATTATTATTATTATTATTATTATTATTATTATTATTATTATTATTCAGAAGACGAACCCCATTCATATGGAACAAGCCCACCTCAGGGGACATAGACTTGAAATTCAAGCTTTCAGAGAATGTGATGGTGTTCATTTTCGAAGTAAAGGAAAATACAGAAAGAAGAGATCTCACTTATTAAAAAAGAAAAACTAAATTAGAAAAATGAGTGAATAGATAAAAATATAAGAAGTGAGAGGAAGCAAAGGAAAATACAGAAAGAAGAGCTCTCACTTGTTAAAAATGAAAAACTAAATTAACAAATGAGTGAACAGCTAAAAATGTAAGTAAATTATTAAAATGCAAGAAGACGAAAAAGTATTTCCATACACAGCACACGAAAACATCAGGTAACAAAAACAAGAGAGAAAGAATCTTCGCCGATACGTTGCAGCAACTAAGTTAAACCTCGACTCGCAATATTGCAAAGAGAGATCTACAAACCTCGATATTGTCACGCGCGTTGATAAAGGAAAATTGCAGGGCCTCTTTCGGATAAAATACGATCAGCGTGCGCTGCCGCTATCGGATACGGATATCGTCGTTCGCAACACTTGTTGCTCGAGTCAATAAAATGTCTCGGGAACTCAATCCTTTCTGGTCATTCACTCACATCTCTCTACATACACACATACATGCATACACACACATATATATAAACATACATACAATACATATATACATTATATAATGTACATAAATACACACACACACACACACACACACACACACACACATATATATATATATATATATATATATATATATATATATATATATATATATATATATACATATATTGCATAGAGAGAGAGAGAGAGAGAGAGAGAGAGAGAGAGAGAGAGAGAGAGAGAGAGAGAGGGAGATTTTTATCAACTTTCCCATGGATGAAGTGTGGGTCATATCATCCCAATATTCTTGCTGGCATATAATGAAAAGGTTTCTTGGCATTTAGGCTACGTGACAAAACCTGTATTTTGGTAGCCTGAAACGGAAGTTGGTCTTGGGAGAATTCACCAACTTTCGATACAACAGAGGACTTTCGTATCAAAAGAAAGCAATATCACACCACGTATCAAAAGAAAGCAATACATACCACGTTTCAAAAGAGAGCAATATCATACCACGCAACAAAATACAGCAATATCATACCACGTGTCAAAAGAAACCAATATCATACCACGTATCAAAAGAAAGCAATATCATACCACGTTTCAAAAGAAAGCAATATCATACCACGCCACAAAACAGAGCAATATCATACCACGCATCAAAAGAAAACAATATCATACCACGCATCAAAAGAAAGCAATTTCATACCACTACCGAAGAGGAAGCCACTCAATCGACGACAATCAAACAGCCACTTATCCTGAAGCATATTTGTATCCTATACGCAATTGCAGAATCATACTTGCGTCTAGTAAGCAAAAAGTATGTCATTTTTCAAATATCAATGTCAGGATAATTCCGAAATACATACTGACAAAAAACAGTGCATTCGAAAAGATTTTTTAAATAACCAAAAGCGAACAATTTTCATCCAAAAACGAAGACTTAACTTATCGCTAAATTAAAAAAAAAAAACTTCCCTTGCCCTACTCACTGCTCAACAAAAGACCCAATCAGAGTCATTTTTTATTCCTCCTGAAAACTGAACTCTTAT
>NC_089790.1:16497500-16500000 GCF_040412425.1 Macrobrachium rosenbergii
TTCTATTACCATCTGTTACTTCTTTCAAATGAATACCATATTCTTTGCAAGCTTGAATTTCAAGTTAATGGCCCATGGGAGTTGTTCCACAGGAATAGGGTTCATCTTCTGTATAATAATAATTATGATGAAATTAATAAAAATAACTAATTTAATTCAGATCCTATCAAACCTTGTCGACTTTAAGATAACTTCAACGATACTCGACACATCACAAGAAACTTTGAACAAGCGAGATCATTAGCCTTTGATGTCTCGAGTACAGTTGATAACTATCGACACTAAAGTACTTTTCATAACCTGACTAAACATCAACTGCAAGAATTGAAGGTAAAATTTAGGCCAAAGGCCAAACGCTGGGACCTATCAGGTCATTCAGCGCTGATTTGGAAAATGAGAGTAAAAAGGTTTTAAAGTTGCAACTGGAAGAAAACCTATTTGCAGTTGCACTATGAAGCAATTGTTAGGAGAAGGTTGAGGAAAGTAGCCTAAGATGGAAGGGAGAGAATAAGAACGGAGGTACAGTAAATGGAATGAGGGGTTGCAGCCAGGGGCCGAAGGAAGGGACGCTGCATAGAACCTTAAGTAGTGCCTACGGTGCACCACGTGAGGTAAACATCAACAATAACTAAGTGTGATGTGGATGCAAAATAATCATGTAGGTGGGTGAATCTTCACAAAATTTAAATTTTCTGAGCACAGTGATACTTGAGATATTATTTTGAAAATTCACAGGTTAAGATCTGATGATGAAATGGTAAGGAGGTTTTCCTCAAATTGCTTTAGACTAAGAGCTAATATGATAACATCAAGCTGTGATTTACCTAAGCAATACCTTTTAGATGTTACTTCAGTAAACTGCCATAATTCCTTTTGTAATTATGTGAATGATGTGACCGGAGGTTTCTTATATATGTTCATATATATGTGTTGTATGGTTTACAAATAGAAATATGTTACGAGATAAAGCTGACGGCTTTAACGAAACTGGTCAGTTATAAACTGTTTAACTTTAGGGAATTTTACAATAGTAAGTAATAGCATCAGCTCTATAGTTGAAAATGCACTGAATCATAGGAGGCTTTCAATCGAAGACACTACTGTTCTAGAACTTATAATCTGTTATTACTTGTTACATTTTTCGAAGGAACACCATTTGATTCTTTGGAAGATTGAATTTCAAGTCAGTGCCCGTGGTGGGCTTGTTCCATATGAATAGGGTTCATCTTCTGAATAATAATAATAATAATAATAATAATAATAATAATAATAATAATAATAATAATAATAATAATAATAATAATAATAATTCATACAGTTCACTTATGACATACCTATTAAACTAGAAACATAGCTGTCATACTAAAGAAACAAAATAAGAGCGTAAATTCTAGAGGGAAAACTGCACTGAATCATAGGAATTGTTGTCATTCAAAGACACTACCTGATCTAGACCTTTTATGTTATTGTTAACAATTCATACAAATCACTTATGACATACTAGTAAACAAGAACAAAACACACACACACACACACACACACACACACACACACACACACACACAAAACAGTGATGCTGGGAAAAACACAATTTTTTTACCAATTCATACAATTCACTTATAAGACAAAATAAACGAAAAACAAAATACACACACACACAAAACGGTGATGCTAGGGAAACACAATTAACTGTTAACAATCCATACAATTTACTTATGGCAATCTTAGCAAAAAAAAAAAAAAAAAAAAGGGGGTGAAATCAGGAGAACAAAATAACAGCGCACAGACCTTTGACTCAGGCAAACCGACCAGGCAAAAAGAAATTCCCATCTTTCGTCCCGGCGCCTCATAATGAACCAATCACTCCTACTTAAGCTAATTAGTTACACGCTGATGCTTTCATCAAACAACGTCCAATTACACGGTCTATAACGGCTTGACAATTCCGTTATTAGCCTCCAAATGATCTCATCAGGCAGTCAGCAGTGGACTGGCAATAGCCTTATCGATTTTCCATTAGTTCTACGCCGCGGGTTTTGACACCACCAGGCAATTGTACAATCACTTCTGAAGCACAGGTAGATTTTGGCATCAATTTACATGAATATAAAATTTAGAACAAAGGCCAAGCGCTGGGACCTACGGGGTCGTTCAGCGCTGAATTGGAAACTGAGAATACAGAGGTTTTACACTTTTACAATCACTTCTGAAGCGAAGGGAGATTTTGGCATCAATTTACATGAATATAAAATTTAGAACAAAGGCCAAGCGCTGGGACCTACAAGGTCGTTCAGATCTGAAAGGGAAACTGGGAATACAGAGGTTTTACACTTTTACAATCACTTCTGTAGCACAGGTAGATTTTGGCATCAATTTACATGAACATAAAATTTAGAACAAAGGCCAAGCGCTAGGACCTACGAGGTCGTTCAGCGCTGAAAGGGAAACTGAAAATACAGAGGTTTTACACTTTTACAATCACTTCTGAAGCACAGGTAGA
>NC_089790.1:16505000-16507500 GCF_040412425.1 Macrobrachium rosenbergii
CTATGCAGATCGTCAGGTTAGAGAGATCAGCTGATCAGAAGTCTCGTTCTGGAGGAAGGAAACTCGACTGAATGACTATGCAGATCGTCAGGTTAGAGCGATCAGCTGATGACAATTCTAGTTCTAGAGGAAGGAAATTCGACTGAATGACTATGCAGATCGTCAGGTTATAGCGGTCAGCTGATCAGAGGTCTTGTTCTAAGGAAGGAAATTCGACTGAATGACTATGCAGATCGTCAGGTTATAGCGGTCAGCTGATCAGAGGTCTTGTTCTAAGGAAGGAAATTCGACTGAATGACTATGCAGATCGTCAGGTTATAGAGATCAGCTGATCAGAGGTCTCGTTCTGGAGGAAGGAAATTCGACAGAATGACTATGCAGATCGTCAGGTTAGAGAGATCAGCTGACAGAGGTCTCGTTCTGGAGGAAGGAAATTCGACTGAATGACTATGCAGATCGTCAGGTTAGAGATCAGCTGATCAGAGGTCTCGTTCTGGAGGAAGGAAATTCGACAGAATGACTATGCAGATCGTCAGGTTAGAGATCAGCTGATCAGAGGTCTCGTTCTGGAGGAAGGAAATTCGACAGAATGACTATGCAGATCGTCAGGTTAGAGAGATCAGCTGATCAGAGGTCTCGTTCTGGAGGAAGGAAATTCGACAGAATGACTATGCAGATCGTCAGGTTAGAGATCAGCTGATCAGAGGTCTCGTTCTGGAGGAAGGAAATTCGACAGAATGACTATGCAGATCGTCAGGTTAGAGAGATCAGCTGATCAGAGGTCTCGTTCTGGAGGAAGGAAATTCGACAGAATGACTATGCAGATCGTCAGGTTAGAGAGATCAGCTGATCAGAGGTCTCGTTCTGGAGGAAGGAAATTCGACTGAATGACTATGCAGATCGTCAGGTTAGAGAGATCAGCTGATCAGAGGTCTCGTTCTGGAGGAAGGAGGAATGACTATGAAATTCAGGTTAGAGAGAATGATCAGAGGTCTCGTTCTGGAGGAAGAAATTCGACTGAATGACAGGATTAGAGAGATCAGCTGATCAGATGTCTCGTTCTGGAGGAAGGAAATTCGACTGAATGACTATGCAGATCGTCAGGTTAGAGAGATCAGCTGATCAGAGGTCTCGTTCTGGAGGAAGGAAATTCGACAGAATGACTATGCAGATTGTCAGGTTAGAGAGATCAGCTGATCAGAGGTCTCGTTCTGGAGGAAGGAAATTCGACTGAATGACTATGCAGATCGTCAGGTTAGAGAGATCAGCTGATCAGAGGTCTCGTTCTGGAGGAAGGAAATTCGACAGAATGACTATGCAGATCGTCAGGTTAGAGAGATCAGCTGATCAGAGGTCTCGTTCTGGAGGAAGGAAATTCGACAGAATGACTATGCAGATCGTCAGGTTAGAGATCAGCTGATCAGAGGTCTCGTTCTGGAGGAAGGAAATTCGACAGAATGACTATGCAGATCGTCAGGTTAGAGAGATCAGCTGATCAGAGGTCTCGTTCTGGAGGAAGGAAATTCGACAGAATGACTATGCAGATCGTCAGGTTAGAGAGATCAGCTGATCAGAGGTCTCGTTCTGGAGGAAGGAAATTCGACAGAATGACTATGCAGATCGTCAGGTTAGAGATCAGCTGATCAGAGGTCTCGTTCTGGAGGAAGGAAATTCGACAGAATGACTATGCAGATCGTCAGGTTAGAGAGATCAGCTGATCAGAGGTCTCGTTCTGGAGGAAGGAAATTCGACAGAATGACTATGCAGATCGTCAGGTTAGAGAGATCAGCTGATCAGAGGTCTCGTTCTGGAGGAAGGAAATTCGACAGAATGACTATGCAGATCGTCAGGTTAGAGAATCAGCTGATCAGAGGTCTCGTTCTGGAGGAAGGAAATTCGACAGAATGACTATGCAGATCGTCAGGTTAGAGAGATCAGCTGATCAGAGGTCTCGTTCTGGAGGAAGGAAATTCGACAGAATGACTATGCAGATCGTCAGGTTAGAGAGATCAGCTGATCAGAGGTCTCGTTCTGGAGGAAGGAAATTCGACAGAATGACTATGCAGATCGTCAGGTTAGAGAGATCAGCTGATCAGAGGTCTCGTTCTGGAGGATGGAAATTCGACAGAATGACTATGCAGATCGTCAGGTTAGAGAGATCAGCTGATCAGAGGTCTCGTTCTGGAGGAAGGAAATTCGACTGAATAACCATGCAGATCCTCAAGTTAGAGAGATCACCTGATCAGAATTCTTGCTCTTATTATATCCTATATTTTTGCTGTATTTTGGTCTTAATCTTTGATTGACAGTATGCTGGAATATGGACAGATAGGTATAGCTGGTCCGCTGGTAGTGTTTAGTGGTATGCCACTCAGATGTCGCTGGTTCGCGTCTCCCCCAGGGCGATAAAAAGTCACTGGCTCTGTATCATGATCAGTTACTGCTGTAGTATGGCGTCTGCGGTGGGAGGTTGAAACCAACATTCTTTGGAAGCCTGAAT
>NC_089790.1:16512500-16517500 GCF_040412425.1 Macrobrachium rosenbergii
AAAAGAAAGTTACAACCATAATATGAATATCAGTCAAGGGATGTATAAACTTGATCCTTTAATATCAAAAGAAATTTGTAAATTGTTTAAACTTTAAGGTAGGCAGTAGAGATATATGAAAATAGGATTATCATATTTGTAAACACAGTACGAGGGTAGTAATGTTAATGAGTTTCAAACTGCCTCCATGACACCTGTCAGGTGTGGATCTGAGGTGGGGTATGGTCTGTTTATCAGCAATGTCCCCTGAGAGTCTATTGTGATTTTTAGCCAAATGAGTTTTAAAGGACACCCTACCTCGACACCGGCCTGAATAGGATATGGAGCCTCTAACGGTTGTGTATGTTCTGTCAGTACTGTTCTTGTAGTATATATATTGTGACTTCTCACACTCTGTATCAACTCACCTGTTTCTTATTTTTCACCTGTAATGTGTGATATATATATATATATATATATATATATATATATATATATATATATATAACAGCACAAATGTGTGCAAATTAGGCCTACGTGCATGCTCTGATAGGTCAAATTACTCTAAATGATCACCAAAAGTAAGTTGGGTCAACAGAGTTTGATCATGTACCAGGAAGAGATAGGCTACTAGTATATCTGCAGGCTAATCTTCTTGAGCTCATGCAGACAACGGGCAGAAGGGGCGCTGCAAACTCACACCTTGTGTAAACAGAACATTATGCAAACTTTTAGTCTTGTAATGGGAATCATATTGTGCATATATATATATATATATATATATATATATATATATATATATAGAGAGAGAGAGAGAGAGAGAGAGAGAGAGAGAGAGAGAGAGAGAGAGAGAGAGAGAGAGAGAGAGAGAGAGAGAGAGAGAGAGATGTAGATATATATATAGATATAGATATAGATATATATATATATATATATATATATATATATATATATATATATATATATATATATATATATATATATATATATATATATATATATATTTATATTATATATTTATTTATATATATATATATAGAGAGAGCGGGGGGAGGCGTGGGGGCTATGACATACCTATAAAGACCCATAAATGTAGTGGATCTGGAAACATATCAACATAAATTTTCAATAAAATAGAATACTGAAGAAAGTTCTCACAATCCCATGAACAATGTAGACACCATAAACCCAAAACCTTAGACGGTTTATAAACATGATAAATGTATGAAATATGGACAGAATATCGCAAATGGAAAAGACATCAATCTCAAGCAAAATCCTAGAGTGCTTTATATGTGTAAATACATACTCCACTGCACCAAATAGCGAATAAATCAACAGAAATGAACACACTTTCGAAAAACTACACACCCTTGCTTTTTCTGTCTATATCTCATGCACACTATATATATATATATATATATATATATATATATATATATATATATATATATATATATATATATATATATATATATATATATATATATGTATGAGAGAGAGAGAGAGAGAGAGAGAGAGAGAGAGAGAGAGAGAGAGAGAGAGAGAGAGAGAGAGAGAGAGAACCCCGCTCCCTTTCAAAAGAACAGTGGACCAAAAGTGACCGATACTCCAACAGCATAGAGAAAACGGTGGAAAATAATAAAAAATCCCCATTTAAAACTTAAATGATATAAAGACCTATCACCAACACTCCCTCCCCTCCGGCTATATATAATTTTTTTTTTTTTTAGCATTTGAGCTTAATGCAAGGGATCAATTTATAGCCATAGGGCAGACATGGCATCTTTCTTTCTGAGTAGCGAGCATAAATTGTGTGCGAGTGTGTTATTTATTTCTCTCTCTCTCTCTCTCTCTCTCTCTCTCTCTGAATACACACACACACACACACACACACATATATACACATATATATATATACATATATATATATATATATATATATATATATATATATATATATGTATGTGTGTGTGTGTGTGTGTGTGTGTGTGTGTGTGTGTGTGTGTGTAAAGATTACAAAATATCAGTTATACAGCAATAACATAAACTAATCTTATGGTATCTAAGTTAATGAGAATCTTGAAACAACTCTGAGAGAGAGAGAGAGAGAGAGAGAGAGAGAGAGAGAGAGAGAGAGAGAGAGAGAGAGAGAGGTGGGGAAATCACGGTAAATGGAAAGAAAAAAGAGGATATGAGAATGTAAACTGATGGAATAAGAAAAGGTAGAAATTCAGAGAGAGAGAGAGAGAGAGAGAGAGTAAATGGAAAAGAGAGAGATTTGAGAATGCAAACTGTAAATGGAAAAAGGATTTGAAAAAACTGCTGGAATAACATATTAACATGGAAACTGAGAGAGAGAGAGAGAGAGAGAGAGAGAGAGAGAGAGAGAGAGAGAGAGAGAGAGAGAGAGAGAGAGAGAGACTTCAACGCAAAATCTTGTCAAAGCCAACATGTTGTATAGGAGAATTAATTTCAGACGGCTAAAATGAAAAAAAAATATATAAACCGATAATTTACAAAGGAATTAAAAGCAATTGTTTTTAGAGAAACGAATATTCATGATTGCCTTTGGAGAATTCCTCTCCATCCAGGTGTGCTTAATTAATATTTCTAAATACAAAAAATCATCCTGAGCAAAATGTTCTCCATAACTTATGAGGAAGGTCGGAATGAAAAATACAGTCGAATGCTATTTCTTTCAAACACAGGAACAGTTTGCATATGGACCCTATGCAAACAAACGAGGTAAATAAAATTTAATTAGCGTAACTGATCAGCCAATATGTTTGTAGTTTTACATGATTAAATAAAAAAAAACATAATTTACGCCCAGATTTTCTACAAAGTGAGATACTTTTAAAAGCCCATATTTCTTTACTGAAATTTTCGTTCACGTTTTTGCTTTGTAGCTCTACGTGATTAAATAAATAAAACCTGATTTATGCCTTGATTTTTGTACAGTTGATATACTTTTAGGATCCCACAATTTTTATTTCACTTTTCGTTCATGTTCAGTCAAAACTCGCATGTTCAACTTAATGTGAATTATTTTTAAATACGAAAAAAACTATTTCCAAAATTCGCCGGATCGGCTTGATGTGAGTTATTTGTTACTTACGAGAAAAAGTAACTGAGGATTTTCTTATTCTAACTGTCTCAGACAGTTAAATTCCGATGACAACTATAAAATCATATTAGTGTCAAAATGTAAAGTGAAATCTGTATCATCTGTCTATAGCAATTTCATCAGTAGAAAAATTGCCAATCAACCACATTCATTACTAAGAAAAAAGTGTATTGAGCGACAAAAATCACAATCAAGCTAATCACGGAGAGAGAGAGAGAGAGAGAGAGAGAGAGAGAGAGAGAGAGAGAGAGATTGTGATTGAGACAAATCTTTCATTAAAAATTTAGATTGTCATTGTTCGTAAATCTTTCATTAAATAATACGATATGTGGTTGTCATTGTTCATATTTCTATACACATGCGGTATATATATATATATATATATATATATATATATATATATATATATATATATATATATATATATATTTATATATAGAAAGAGACCTATAAAATAAGTTTCAAAGAATCTTAGATCTTAGCCTTATTTTACATTTTAACACCCAGAATCATTGATAATCTCCTAAAAAACAGTAAATAGTTCTAAAAAAATGTTGTTTTAAAAGCTAGAAAACTTTTAAACAACAAAAAGAAGACTGAGTCAAATAACCACAATTTTCCCGATTTAAAAAACATATTACAGAAATCATATTGTAAAACACACCGACATACCTTAACTCGACAATACTACAACAATGACAAAATCAACGTAATCAATAAACAAAAAATGTTTGGTAATGCCGCATTACCAAACCTAAGAAATAAATTACAGCTGAAAAGATTCAAACCTGTCCTGAGCGCATGTTCAGTCCTTACCTGGGGCGATTATGAAGCCTATTATCAAGAAAGCCGGTGTAAACATTGTGATGTCTTGTCCTCCCTTATTTTGACAGTGGTGTACCCCTATTAGAAGGATGGTTTTTGTATTCTTTGATAATTCTTTATTATTTTTTTTTTATTAAATGGAATATTCTTAACCTTTACATCAAGTTTCCCCAGGTTTCTTGAATGTAGGAATGGCTATTCGGTAACTGGACCCTTTTTTTAGAATATTTTTTTATTTCACTTCTCTAGTTTCCTTAAGTATTAACATTGTTACTGACATGGAATACATCTGAAAGTCTAAAAATTGTTCTATTTACATGTCAACGTAGAAGTCAGTTATCTTCTTTGATATTAAATTAGAAGTTCGATTTACAGTAATAATGTTTTTTCATAGTTCGTTACTGGTATTATTTTCTTCAGAATAGTTTCGACATACTTTGTTAAAAGTTCACGACAGCAGTTTTCCATCGAAAGAGTCATTCATCCTTTAATAAACTCCAACTGCACTTTGCAAGAACACTCAGGACGATTTAATTCCACGCCAAAAAAAAAAAACTATAAAAAAAAATCCCAAACCGAAGTTCCAAGGGAGCGGGGTCGCTTACCGGCCCTCCCCCGGGCTCAACTTCCGAAAAACACGAAACACACACGAAAGCACGAGTCATGGAACGGGAGCGAAGTGAGAGCACAACCTCTTCTCACGACGGCTCCGACAACACTGAACTCTCAGTCTCTTCTCTCTCTCTCGACCAGACCAGAAGACTCAGGCCACCACGGGACAAGGAATGAAGTCGTCCTCTCCCAAACCTTTACGCATTCATTTGGATGGCGGGGGGTCGGGGGTGGTTGTTGCTATAGTTTGGTTGGCCCGGGGCACAACAAATTCGGATCGCTTTACGTAGGGAGGTGGGAGGTTTTATACGCGATGGATGTGGGGAGGAATTTAATTCGTTGTGCTTATGAGTACCATGTTAAGGAAGTTACTAAGGAGATTTCAAACAGATAGAAAATTGCACAGGTTAAATTACATATACGGTATATATATATATGTGTATATATATATATA
>NC_089790.1:16527500-16545000 GCF_040412425.1 Macrobrachium rosenbergii
ACTGACTTGAAATCCAAGCTTCCAAAGAATGTTGGTTGCAACCTCCCACCGCAGACCCCACACTGCAGCAGTAACTGATCATGATACAGAGCCAGTGCTTTTTCATCGCCCCGTGGCATTCCACGACACTAACCACTATGCCAGCGGACCAGCATAAAAAACAATGTTCATAGCACAGTTTACATAGTTAACCGGAATAGAATAACACAAAACAAAATGAAGACACCAGAAATCACAATAAAGGCTTAAAAGTCTAAAATACATTTTTTCACAAAGACTGCAACAAACAACAGCATTTAAAGTCTGAAATACAACATTTTCCGCAAAGACTACAACACGCAACAGCAATTAGCAATTACAACAACAGCAAGCCATCTCGAAACGATTCGGCAGACCGCCAAAAATCATAACTTTTTTTCTCAACTTCATTATGGCCTTGACATCCCCAGAGACTCAAAAGTCCTTTTTAAATGCATATTCCAAACAGGCATCTAACTTTCCTTTCCCCTAATCTGAAATCCATTATCACAAAGTTCACAGGGATATATTTCACGGGGGGGAGAAGTGGTTTTGCCTTCATTCCCCACCAGAAACGCTCTCAAACTTTTTCTGTCTGAGAGATTTTTATCTGAATGTTAACTTTATTGTGCGAGTAAGTATGCAAACCATTTTATCTTGATATATTGTTAATTTTCCACGCATAAACAGCTTTGATTTACTGAAAAACGTCGTCATAAATATTTTTCATTTATAATCTTTTTTTATTTACCCCCGCACAAACGGCTTATATACACCAAGAGTTAATTATTGAATAGACCCCAGTCATAAATAGTTGCAATTTATCATTTTTTATTCTATAAATATTTGCAATTTATCATTTTTTATTCTATAAAATAGTTGCAATTTATAATTTTTTATTCTATAAATAGTTGCAATTTATCATTTTTTATTCTATAAATATTGGCAATTTATCATTTTTATTCTATAAATATTTGCAATTTATAATTTTTATTCTATAAATATTTGCAATTTATCATTTTTTATTCTATAAATAGTTGCAATTTATCATTTTTTATTCTATAAATATTTGCAATTTATCATTTTTTATTCTATAAATATTTGCAATTTATCGTTTTTTATTCTATAAATATTTGCAATTTATCATTTTTTATTCTATAAATATTTGCAATTTGTCATTTTTTATTCTATAAATATTTGCAATTTATCATTTTTTATTCTATCTTCACAGCCTCCCTGAGGATGTCGTGCAACGGACACTTCAGAAGTCCAAGAGAAGATGCAATGCATTACTACCCTCAGACAGTTCTTGTATTTTAATCATTTACGTACATCTTTCTATTTATTAATTTGTTAATTTATTTTTTTTTTTCAATGAGTGATCTCTTCTTTCTGTATTTCCCATTACATTCTGCTCCTTGTTTCTAATGTTTCTTGAATTTTAAGTCAACTTGTTCCATAAGAATAGGGTTCATCTTATGAATAATAATAATAATTAGTCTTTCTCCTCTAGATTTTAGGATATCTGTATATCAGGTCCACAATAATATTCAATGGTATTCTTGTTTTTTATAAGAATACCCTGTCCTGGGTTCATCTTCAGAAGATGAACCCAGAACAGGGTTCGAAAGCTTTGTAACTTTTTTATAAAATCAACAAGAATATCATTGAATATTAATAACCTGATATACAACAACAACAACAACAATAATAATAATAATAATAATAATAATAATAATAATAATAATAATAATAATAATAATAATAATAATAAATGGCTTTTGACTTGTGGATATACATAACAAAAGGTTAATTATTGAAACTCTGGTCATAAACATTTGCAATTTATCATTTTTTATCTTATCCTCCCATAAACAGCTTTTGACTGACGAGTAGCCTATACCAGTACACGGGACTTATTGCACGAAAAAGTCTAGAATTAAATATTTGTGCAATTTATATTCAACACGAAAAAAGGTAATAATTGAAAAAATTCTATCATTAAACATTTGCCATTTACAATTTACGTAATTCCAATGATCCCGCTCCCACAACAGACAGCCTAAACGATCAAAACTTAACCCCACAGTACCCAAACTCTGGCTAATTTCCAAAACGACCCAATAAAAAAAATGCCATAATGATTATCAAACAGGTTGCCGAGAGCCACCACCTGGATGCTACTTTTTTTTTAATAAAATCCTATTCATGCATTCCTCTTGTGTGTGTATCTTGCTCTTAGTGTGTGTATCTTTGGAGCGGCCAAAAGCAACATATTGAAAGGAATATTGGAAAAGCGGTTTGGGGAGACTTTAGGCCAAAACTTTTCATGTGCGGTGGGGGAGGGAAGGAGAAGGGGGAGGGGAGGGGGGGAGGGGAAAGGAAGGGCATGGGGGAAGGGAGGGGAGTAGAGAAGGGGAGGGGGAGTAGAGGAGGGGAGGGGAAGACAGTATTTTCTCCGTCCAAAAGTTTGACCCAGCGTCTGCGTGTGTATGCATGTGCGTGCGTGAGAGAGAGAGAGAGAGAGAGAGAGAGAATGCGTGCGCGCGGGTACGTTCGCTTTTCCTGGACATGTGCGTAAGTTCAATTGCACAATTCAGCCTGTTCGGTATTGCAAAGTGTACAGATTTTGATTGATTTATGAATTTTAAGCTGTCAAGCCAAGCACTGGGGCACTTTCGGCCATCCAGCGCTGAAGAGAGCGAAGAGAGAGAGTTAGAGTGCATGGACAGCAAGATAAAGAGATCCGGAAAATAAAGGCGATGAGGCACAGTGGTCTGGAGGTGGAACTGGGAGAAAACCCCACACATGCACTAAGGAGCCATAACAGCATCTGAATAACAAAATTTCATAACAGCATCTGAAAATGGTATGTTATAATTTAAATATCTTACACACAACTACGCCAGTGCGCCTTTAATTTGCGTTAGAACAAGAATTCTCATAAACTATATAACAGAAAAAACTTTAAAGATGATGATGATGATGTATAAATAATAAAATTTAGGCCAAAGGCCAAGCGCTGTGACCTATGAGGTCATTCAGCACTGAAAGGGACACTGGGAGTAACAAGGTTTGAAAGGCGCAACAGGAGGAAATACTCGCAGTTACATTATGAAACAACTGTTAAGAGAGGGTTAAGGAAAGTAAGATGGCAGAGAGAGAATATGAACGGAGGTACAGTTACAGGAATGAACGGAGCTGCAGCTAGGGGCCGAAGAGACGCGGCAAAGTACCTTAAACAATACCTAAAGTGAACTGCCTGAGGTGCACTAATGGCACTAGCCACCTACGGAAAAGATGATGATGATGGCGACGTAAAAAAAAAAATTTGATTAAAAAACGCACGTCCAGCTTTAACAGAGAATCGCTTCGTCAAAAAAAATACTATTAAAAAACAACATGCAACATAAAAACAACCCCTTAAAGTAGTAAAGACAAACTACCAACAACTTAATGGGGTCAATAAAAACGCAAAAGGGAAGAAAGAAACAGGGCAATAAAAAAGATAACAACAAAAATGAGCGGGATGGAGACCGCACGAAAAACACGGCTTGACCTGAGGATTTGGGTCTATCTGAACAAGAAGAAGAAGAAGAAGAAGAAGAAGAAGAAGAAGAAGAAGAAGAAGAAGAAGAAGGAGGAGGAGGAGGAGGAGGAGGAGGAGGAGGAGGAGGAGGAGGAGGAGGAGGAGGAGGAGGAGAACGGGCACAGACAGACCAATCCTCTACCGTTGAAATGCCTGACATTCCAAAGTCCCCTAAAAAAAAAAAGTAAATCCGAACCAATATTTCCCCATCGGAAAGAGTTGGAATTTTGGCATTTGATGTCATTTCCGGTTCGAATTTCCATCATTTCACTTACTTCCATTATCTTTTAAAAATTGGAATTGGAGTATAAACTTTAGGGGTTCAGACCAAGCGCTGGGACCTATCATGAGGTCATTCAACGCTGAAAGGGAAATTGAGAGTGAAAAGGTTTTCAAGGCGTAGCAGGAGGAAAAACCTATGAAACAACTGTTAAGAGAGGGTTGAGGAAAGTAAGATGGAAGAAAGAGAATATGAACGGACGTACAGTAAATTGAATGAAAGGGGCTGCAGCTAGGTACTACAGCAACGCTGAAAAATACCTTAAGTAATGCCTACAGTGCTCCGGTAATTAAAAAAAGAACCTGTTTGGACAACACTAACACACAGTGACTGTAAGGGGATAACTGGGGCTGACAAGAGTAGATATGCAGACGAAACACATACAAGAGGTAGATGGACCTTAGGAGAAAAGATAATTTGTTGCCACCGAAACAAGTTGAGCTTCGACTAATCACTCGATGGGATGAGTTCAATTGAACAGGCCAACTGAGATGAAAGGCCTTTAGTGAAGCAATTTATTTCTGGTGTTAGAAATTCACTTTTCGGGAGAGGATGTGATGCTAATGGATTCCACAATGTAGGTGCATGACTGTTGTGGGGTTATATATGTAACCAATTGGTTCTTAGCCACGTATAAATAAGTCTAATCCTTCGGGACAGATTTAGTTTAAGTTGAATTGAAATAGCTGTTAATCAGCTCAGTGGTTTGTATAATATACAAGGTATACTTAGGAGAAAAGATAATTTGGAAAGCCACAGAAACAAGGAGAAAACGACTAATCAAGCATTGGGATGATGCAATTGAACAGAGGAACTGAAATCAAAGGCCTTTGAAGTGATAAATGGACGGGCAATCGATAATGATTCAGGGTGTCCAGCGAAATGACGCTAACCACTGAGCTATTGGGGACAGGATGTGATGCTAATGAAATTTGTGTGTCGACGTATGTAGGTGCATGACTGTTGATTTGAGGGTATGCGCGTATGTATGTATGTATGTATGTATGTATGTATGTATGTATGTATGTATGTATGTATATATAGTTTAAGTTGAATTGAAATATACTGTACATACATCCGCTCATATACAGTATTTGTATATATATACATATATATGTATGTATATATATATATATATATATATATATATATATATATATATATATATATATATATATACACACACACACATAATATCAGTATAATATAAAATGTTGTCACTAAGCTTGATTTAAATATATTCCAATCAAAATTAAACTAAAATCTACTGTTACTTTGCCAACCTTAGACTTTTAAATAAAAACTCTTTAAATCAAGTTGCAGTACTAAACGAATTTTTCTGAAGAACAACGATTATTAAACAATTATTGATATATTGTATTCCCTCATGACCACATAGACCTACAACAAATAACTGAGTCGATATCTCGAAATTACTTTCTAAGAAACTGACTTGTGAAAAAATAAACGGCCATAACTTTATAAGGACACTAACATCATTTTAATTTCTTTGATTTGGGCAATACTGGAAAATATTTATAGTAACTAAGAAAACTAATATCATCATGCCTTCATTTATGTTATAATCGCTGTACTACCATCATTCTGAATTTGAGTTCACTCGCTTGAGATTAGTATCTAGAAAACATTTATTTTTTATTTACTTTTATTTTCGATACATTCTCTCTTTATTGCAAGTATATTCAACTTTTCTTCAAACGGAATCAGTTTCATATATAATAATAATAATAATAATAATAATAATAATAATAATAATAATAATAATAATAATAATAATAATAATAATAATACGGTGAAGAAATCTTGGTAAAATTTTATAAGTTGCCAATATAAAATAATACCACGTAAAATAGGGGTGTTGGTATTGTCATACCTTATAAGTCATAATTTGATGTAGAGCTCTTTTTCAAAAATGTAGGTTACAATTTCATATCGTGTATTGGCAACTCAACTTATAAAATAATACCGAAATCCACAATGGTGCCTGAGTAAATATATATATATATATATATATATATATATATATATATATATATATATATATATATATATATATATATATATATATATATATATATATATATATATATATATATATATATATATATATATATATATAAAACGAGAGCCTTCGAGAGCCTGCTCGATTCTCCCTGTCAATATAATAATAATAATAATAATAATAATAATAATAATAATAATAATAATAATAATAATAATAATAATTTAAACTTACATATTTGATTTACAATAGAGCCCCAATAAATATTGCGAAATTAGTTTTCTGTAACTCAAGCCACCTACGTTTTCTATCACGGTTGATTCCTAAGGAAGACCAAAACTTTCACAGATATATGCTTCACAGTTCTATGTAAATGTTGATTCTTTCTTTTCGCAAGGAGTAAAATATTAAATATATTATAAATACATCCCCTATAACCTGGGATTATAGTTGAAGGGAGCAAGGAATACCTATGTACACCGAATCACACACGGCTGTGGGGTGAAATAACTCATGTGAGTGTACAGGCCTAGGCCTATTTAACCTATAAAAGATATCCAATACACGCCGGCATTAGTTAAACATTAAACATTTTCCCCTGGTGGTTTTAGAGAGGAAAATGGGCAAAGGTCAGGCATAAGCATTTCTCTTGACATGTAAAAGAGCAACTGTTCACTGCAACATCTGTTTTTAAACCTGATGCGTAGAACAACCTAACAAATTTATAAAATAAGTTTGCGGGCCGCTCTACGGTCAAGATCCTAAGGCACAACGCCAGCCCAATCATAAACAACAAGAAAATGAGACAGTGACGAAACAACTCCCGTTGCGGAAAACAACAAACTGGAAGAAGGAAGATTGTGTATTAGTCACAAGAGATCATGGCAAAATACATATATGTCAAACTATATGAAGATTCCTTTAGGAAAACTTACTGATGCCACTAAAACAATTGCTTTTACTGAAGAATGCTTACTGGAAACACTATGCCCAAAAGGTATATATATATAATATATATATATATATATATATATATATATATATATATATATATATATATATATATATATATATATATATATATATATATATATATATATATATATATATATATATATATATATATATATATATATATATATATATCAAAACCTAAGATCTTAGTCATGCTTCCATCAATACTGCACAGGATGATACTATATACTCCAACTTGACCTACTACCTACTCACGCATATGAATTTAAAATGTCATATCCCCCCCCGCCCCCTATATACAGTAAATAAATAAACAAAAGTCTAGTGAGGCGTTTCCACTGACTCAGAAAATATGAACATTTCCTGCAAGAAATTTCGACAATCTAGTTATTCTAAAATCATACATCAAACGACCGCAATAATCAGCAACAAATGATAATTACATGGGTGCTACTTTGGCTTGTTATCTACGCGTCACCTAATCCGAGGTGCTAGTACTGAACATGACAGAAGCTCCTTGGGACGTCGTGTTTAGTACTAGCCCCTCGGGGGTCAAAGTATTATATACACCCATTTCTATAATCTGTGGTCGACAAATCATATTAATAACCGATACTTCGTGCGGCCGTCTAGTACTTTACGTAAGTTTACCGTACAGTGTTAAGTACAAGCACCTCGGAGTAGGTGACGCGTAGATAACAAGCCAAGGTAGCACCATTACAAGTCTATCTCGGAAGGGTTGGTATACCTGAAACTCTTCTCTTCTAGAAGTGCAATATGGCGAACCGATTCGATCAAGCTACGTTGAAGGCTAATTTAAGACATAAATGACTAGTCTAATGCATAAGACCCATGCTGTTGTTTTAAATGTCTTTAACCTGTAAATAATTCAACATGTCACTAAACCGTTTTCTTGATATTGTTAACAATAATTAACAATTCCCCTCTCTAAGTCTCACGCTTGTATTAAATTTTGGTAACAATATGATAAAACGTGAGATTTGGACAAGAGAATTGTTAATTTCTTGATATTGTTGATACCAGGAAACCGGTTTAGTGAATTATTTACAGATTAAAACTATTCAAGATAAACATCGGTCTAATGCATAACACGAATTATTAAAAGCATATACGAATTTACTTTTACAGAGGCCCTGGCGAACGTATACTTTTTTTGCTAATTATATATCCTCAATAATATATGACAAAGGTCTAATACATCCGACTATATAGTTATTAAATCATATAAAATCATTGACACATACGCCTAAGACAACGTATACTTCTTATACTCATTTATGTTCTAGATAATATATGTTAAGACTGAATTCTATATAAATACTGTACTCCCTTATTGTATTTCGTTTTATACTTCCTGACAAATGGAATTGAATATGAACTTGCAATTCAATTCTTTGCGTAATTTTATACCGTTTGCTGTATACGCCTACCAAGTTCTTTCAATGATATAAGTGCAGTTAGCGTTAGAATTACATGAACGCTATACATAATATTCATAAATAATAATGCAAATAATCAACTAGGCGTACTGATCATGTGCGAATTCTATTTTTTTATAGGCCACTGAAATCTATTCAAAAATTTTTTATAGGTTTTTGATAACTGTAATAATTTCTTTCCCGGTGAGCTAGACTGTAAATCGTTTTTTAGGCTATTCAAAAATTAACTTAGAAATTATCAAGTAAATTTTTTGATAACTGTAAGCCGGCAATTTCGTCTCCATAACTAAAACCAGTAAAATTAAATGATTAAGACACATGTGTTAGTTTTAAATTCCTAAAACAAGCCATTGCGAGCTGGCTGGCGTATTGGCGTTGGCCTAAAGGAAGTAAAATAAAATGAAACCTAACTAGTTAGCTCCTACAGCCGGCTTAGAATTACCTAATTTCGTCTCCTAAAGAGTAAAATTAAATGAGTAAAACGGTTGAGAAATCCTAAAACAAGACTCACGCGTTGGCGTACCAAAAATGAAACCTAACTTCCCAAGAGTATAAGTAGAATACTTAAACGGTTCAGAAATAACGACTCACGTGGCGTCACCCGAGTGATTATAGTGAAACATCTGAAATTACTTTGTGAAACTGTAAAGTGAATTAAAGGCCTATAGGCGTAATTTGGAGATAGGTGCTACCGGTGTATGAAATCTCAATTACTTACCTTCATCATACTTTATGGTTTCACCTGCTCTATCATTCTCATTACAACCCCAAAACAAACGTAGAACGAGGGAATGAATTAAGGTTATTCGCGATGAAAAATGAAATAGGAGGGCGTGAAGAATCAACAGGTGACTGACTAATGGCGCCGGGACGTTTTGATACCACGTGCTTCTGCTCTACTTTGGGAGGGGGATTTAAGCGCCACCACCCCCACAATCCCCCCCTTATTCCAGTTAATAAATCAACAAATTGTTAATCTTGATGATTATCTGTCGTACAGTCTTTATTCCAATATTCGTAACTAAGCTTAAACACAAGAGAAGCATAATATGTTCACAAGCGGAAACAGGAACGCACACGTACTACCTTTCACTTTATATGTTCATGAACGACTGAGGCTAAGACGCCAATTCGGCAATTCTTCAACTTCAAGTGGTACGGCTGTGACGTCACGGTCTCCTTACCCTCACTGCTTGTTATTGAGTATTCGTGATGAACCTTTATTGTGTGTGTGTTCTTTTTTAGGTGTTCATTTTCATGTTCCTTATTGATCCGTCGGTCATGAGAGTGTTTTTTCCTGGAGTTTGTGCTTTGTTTGCGTATTGCAAATATATTTATAATTAATTATACATTATAAAATACCAACTTTTCTATACAGTAAAGGCGTTATTCAATCATGGCGTTATTTACGGAAAATAATATGTTATGTACTGAGAACATAGTAAGCACTGTATGATTATATATATATATATATATATATATATATATATATATATATATATATATGTGTGTGTGTGTGTGTGTGTGTGTGTGTGTGTGTGTGTGTGTGTGTACTGCTTATTTCCACTAAATGAAAAAAATGTAATTTATCAAATAAGGAACCAAAAACAGGTTATGGTATATTTAATACATACTGTATGTTGAGCAATTATAAGAAAATTGAAATATGATACAAAGGTATGTTAAAAATGTTAAAAACAAAGCATTCTGGGTGATTTCAGTCACGTGGAGACAATGCAAGAAGTGTGAGGTAGCACAGACGCGCTACTGATGATGACTTTGGCATCGACCTTAAGCTTCAGCTTCTTGACCCTTGCTGACACTTGACCCAGTAGGTCTGCAGACCACCAGTCGACCCAGCTGTTGGTTGACACATTAACTGGGGTCAAGGAAAGGAAAGGCAAATTCATCCCTAAAGGATTGAAGGCAAGAAGGGTAGTGCAGACAGTGCACCTCACGTGGTGCAATGTAGGCATGGCTAGGCCTACTAGAAGGCGTTTTAGTGTCCCTTCGGCCTGTAGCTGCACCCACTTTTTAGCCTTTTGCTCTACCTACCATTCCCGCTTTTTCCCTTCTATTTTCCGGTCCAACACCTCTAACTGTTAATTCGTAATTTAAATGTGGATTGTCTCACAATTCCACCTTTAAATCCTTATACTTTATTTCATTTATGTTCTGAAACTCTTTATCTTGCTGTCCAACCACTCCAACTCCCTCTTTTCACTGTCTTAAGCGCTGACTGGCTGAAGGTACCTAAGTATTTGGTTTCACAGCTTAAATTTTATAAGTAAAAAAATCTAAATTATCCTATAATCTTATAACAGGTTTCGAAAGTAATTTCGTAGTTACCAATTAACTGAATAGTGTTCGTTTTCTAAAAGATGTAATAGAACCATTTTCTTCCTAATTCGATGGGTAACAAAACCATTGCATGTTCTTTGTTCTCCATGTTACCTATTGCAAATTGTGCGTTGAAGAACAAACAATGTTTCTGCCTATAAAAATATATGATTAAATCAATACAGAAAAACTTTTATTCTAAACAGTCCCATTTAAAATGACCTGATATCCCATGCGTTAACGATACGATACCGCAACCAACATAGGCTATAACAGACATTAGGCTAATATGGCTAAAACAAAAATAGTGATTAAAATCACAAAAATTTATTCTAACTTTTGTTCACCATGAATGACATTTTTAAACAAAAGAGATTAATTAACAAACATTTAGTTTTTCACTGGTGATGCCTGTGAATTTTATATTTCGATGATTTTCAAACGTGGATGACTATGCCTAATTTATTCAAATCAGTTCAAAATTATATTTTTATATATTGATTGCTGGGCATGTACTATTTCCATTACTGTTATTGATGTATTTTAATGAAGCAGGAAAAGAAACCATAAGCTTGCATATATATATATATATATATATATATATATATATATATATATATATATATATATATATATATATATATATATATTATATATATATATATATATATATATAAATATATATATGTATATATATATATATATATATATATATATATATATATATATATATATATATATATATATATATACACTATATATATACTGTATATATATGAAAAGCTTATGGTTTCTTTTCCTGCCCATTAGAATACATCAATAACAGTAACAAAATATAAGTTTGAACTGATTTGATTAAATTAGGCAAGTCATCCATGTTTGAAAATCATCGAAATATAAAATTCACTGGTATCAAAGTGAAAACTAAACGTTTGTTAATTATTATTTTTTTTAAATGTTATTCATGGTGAACAAAAATTAGAATCAATTTATGCCATTTTAATCATTATTTTTGTTTTAGCCATACTAGCCTAATTTCTGTTTTATGTTGGTTGTATAATCATATCATTTACGCATACGCTATCAGGAAATTTTAAATGGGACTATTTAGAATAATAGTTTTCCCTTATTGGTTTGACTATATATTTTTATAGGTAGATGCTTTAACATTTTATATATATATATATATATATATATATATATATATATATATATATATATATATATATATATATATATATATATATATATATATACTAATAAGTTCAGCGCCATACTTGATGGACTATTGGCGCAAAAGAAGTATTATAAATTACAACAGTTCTTTCCGGAAGTTAACCAGAATATTTTGAATAATCATATCCTGAAGAGTATTTTAGCCGTGGAAAACGTTTACACTTTTATGTACACTTTCCATGTTCATAAAAATAAACACATAACCGTACACAGGAAATTTATACTTCTCGACTACAGCGATTCTTAATAATTCATGAATTATTACTCAAAATTATTAATGGATAATACTCACTCTCTCTCTCTCTCAACAAGGGTATACAAAATCATAATTAAATTACGGATCAGAGTCTACAATATAATAGAGTTGTGGAGGAAATTGCATTTGTTTTTTAAAAATACTCAAAATTAAGCCTATTTTATGTATACCCTTAAGCTTATTTAAAAAAAAATTGCATAAAAGTGCAGTAAATAATTTGTACTGCCTGACTACAGCCATCCCTAAAAATCATGTGAAATTACTCTAAATTATTAATAGATAATTCTCTCTCTCTCTCTCTCTCTCTCTCTCTCTCTCTCTCTCTCTCTCTCTCTCTCTCTCTCTGCATCAAAGTTTAAAAGGCAGTGTAATTATGGAGAAAATTATATTCTTTTAAAAAATGCTTAAAATTAACCATTATTTATATATACGTTCTATGTTTATTAAAAAAATATACATAAAAATGCACAGAAAATTTGCATTACTCTAAATCATTAATAGATAATTCTCTCTCTCTCTCTCTCTCTCTCTCTCTCTCTCTCTCTCTCTCTCTCTCTCTCTCTCTCTCTCTCTCTCTCCCCAAAGGGTATAAAAAATCATAATGAAATTGCGGATCTAAGCTTAAAATGTAACACAGTTATTGAGACAATTACCTTTATTAAAAAAGATAAATGTTCAAAATTAGCCCCTATTCTTATCAACACTTGACCTATTGTGTGATGCTTAAAAGTTATCGCTCGACAATTGAATCAGAAAATACACTCGGGACCGCTGGCTACCAAATGTGACAACCCTTTTCATGAAAAGATAAAAGTACAATCGTCAACGCAACAGATCGACACTGTTATAATAATAGCGGGGCTAATAAGGGCTTGAATAAAGATGCCCTTATATCTATGGACACGCTTTCAACATAAATGCCCAAGGTACAAGTCGTTCAGGTGTTAAGTTCAGATGCATTAAAAAAAGTTTATCAGATTCCCGTAGGGGGCGGCGGGTAGCGCCTTCAGTGCACCTCACACAGTGCGCTGTAGGCATCACTTGATAAGATTTTTTGCAGCGTACCTTCCTTAGGCACCTAGCTACTGCAACCCCTTTCATTCATTTGACTGTACCTCCATTCATATTCTCTCTCCTTCACCTTACTTTCCATCCTCTCCTAACAATTCATTTATAGTGCAACTGCGAGGCTATCCTCCTGTTACACCATTCAAACTTCTTTACTCTCAGTTTCCCTTTCAGCGCTAAATGACCTCATAGGTCCAGCGCTTGGCCTTTGGCCTAAGTTTTATATTCCGTTCCATTTATCAGCCGGTTCACGAAAGAACCATAATAAGCTTTATTCTTTTATATGCTCTAAAGATAAGCAAGATTCCTTTAGAAAATAATATTGGGAGATCAATCTCTTCCTTTTAATTGTCAAGATATTTAGGAAGTCTCAGAGAGACCAAATGGGTCCTAATCATTTCAGTGATAGTTGATTATTCTCAAGTTAAAAGTAAGCAACTATAAACTGCTGAAAAAAGAGAGCAATATAATAGATATTTGCAATTAGAACCTCAAAAATCCAAGCGAAGATGCAATGCACTAGTGTTCTACAACAATTTACCTTTTATTTTAATAGTTTATTTGTATTTTTATCTATTTACCTATCAAATCTATTTTTTTCTTTTCTCATGACTCATCTCTCCTTTCTGCATCTCCTAATATTTTCTGTAAGTTATTCCAAATAAACACCATATTCTTCGGAAGCTTGAATTGCAAGTCAGTCACCCGTGTGGTGGGTTTGTTACATATGAATAAGGTTCAATAATAATAATAATAATAATAATAATAATAATAATAATAATAATAATAATAATAATAATAATAATAATTTTAATGGTAATTAGGAAGTCTCAGATTAATAAGTAGGCAACTAAACTGTTCAAATGACAAACACAATAGCAGAAATAACAGGCATTTGCCATTTTGATAATGTATGTATTTACCAAAGACCTCAATTACGTTCTTATAATTTCTAGGATAATTAGGATGTCTCGGATTAAAAAGTGGTCAACTAAACTACTAAATTAATAAGGCCAAATAAAACATATGACTCGTCATCTATCCAACAAACCCACAAGCTCTCACAAAGCAATAACAATCTTGATTAGGGCAAACAAGTGCAGGCAAATAGGCGCAGCAAACTGGAGGACGGAAGGAAGCAAAGATAAGCTTTTCAGACTCAGCGCAGCTAAACCTAGCCTTGCAATTTTCAAAATTTCTCCGTCGGGGGGCGTCACGCCCGTCGAGAACGATTCCCCCCACCCGCTTCCTATAGATCCCCGAGGCCTGAGAGAGAGAGAGAGAGAGAGAGAGAGAGAGAGAGAGAGAGAGAGAGAGAGAGAGAGAGAGAGAGAGATATTAGTAATATTAAATCCTAGTTAAAGGAGTCATCATGCCCCCTCAGTTAAAAGGACGCCTTCAATGCAACCGAGAGAGAGAGAGAGATTCGTAATATTAAACTAGCAAAGCCATCATCCCCCTCAGTTAAAAGGACGCCTATGAATACAACCGAGAGAGAGAGAGAGAGAGAGAGAGAGAGAGAGAGAGAGAGAGAGAGAGAGAGAGAGAGAGAGAGAGTGTCTGCCGTCTCGACATAACCAAAGGACGTGTTTGGTTCCCGTCAAAAGGGAGACGAGATATGAGACGTGATATTATGTACCAGGAGCAGGCAAACACTGCTGCTGTTCGCCCAAGAGGCTTTTCGTCACTCCGGAAACTTATTGAAAGCATAAAGGAGCATTGCTGCGCTCCTCGTCAAGACGTGCGGGCAATATGAATCTTCAGGCCCTTCTCCGCGCGTGTTCATCCTGTTTATACAAAATGAACACGATTACGATTCAGTGGAATATATATTCAAGATGACGTCCAATCTAACAGTCCTCAGTGACAATATCCTGTTATTATTATTATTATTATTATTATTATTATTATTATTATTATTATTATTATTATTATTGAAGGTGAACCCTATTCATATGGGAAAAGCCTACCACGGGGGCAACTGACTTGAAATTCAAGCTTCCAAAGAATATGTATCATTTATTATTATTATTATTATTATTATTATTATTATTATTATTATTATTATTATTATTATTAAGGTCCATTAAACCTCATGATAAGGCCTAGATGAGGTTGTGCGGATGACGATTTGACTTTTCGAAATCCGACCGGAATAAACATTAATAGATTCTTTAACTAATTCAGCGACACAACATTAAGCTTTCTTTATAATTGGAAAAACATAACAGAAATCCTTTCCTGGACATACTAATATATTTAAGAGATATCACAAATTTCAAGTTCACTGCCAACGGAAAACCCGAATTATCTGTTCGCAAGGATAGAAGGACGCGAATAATCCAAACATAATTCATGAAACTTAAATTTCACTGCGAACGGACAACCCGAATGATCTGTTCCCAAGGATACAAGGACGCGAATAATCCAAATATAATTCGTGAAACTTAAATTTCACAGCGAACGGAAAACCCGAATTATCTGTTCGCAAGGATAGAAGGACACGAATAATCATCCAAATACAATTCGTGAAACCTAAATTTCACTGTGAACGGAAAACCCGAATTATCTGTTCCCAAGGACAGAAGGACGCGAATAATCGAAATATAATTCGAGAACGCCATCTTCCCTGAAACTTGACCCCAAAAAGTCCTTCATGAATACAACAAGTAAAAAGTGGGGTAAAGTTTCTTCAGCGCAATCGAGTTTTCTGTACAACGTATAACGCTGAATGAGCCGCGGCCCACGAAACTTTCAGCCACGGCCCGGTGGTGGCCTGTCCTAAAGCGATGCCAGACGCACGATCATGGCTAACTTTAACTTTAAATAAAATACAAACAACTGAGGCTAGAGGGCTGTAATTTGGTATGTCTGATGACTGAAGGGAGGATGATCAACATTCCAATTTGCAGCCCTCTAGCCTTAGTAGTTTTTAAGATCAGAGGGCGGACAGAAAAAGTGCGGACGTACAGACAAATAGCCATCTCAATAGTTTTCTTTTACAGAAAACTAAAGAGTGGTTTAAAGGCAAATCAGATTGTTCTTCCGTTTAAACTTACGAGGGGGCAAGAGGAACATACCGCGATAGAGTAAAAATCCCGCACTTTAGAAGCCCCAAGAAGATTACTTTAGATTACTGAAACCTTGGGGAGAGACACAATCCCTTTACTTTGGGCTACTCTAATACTGAAGCCGGATCTTTGGTTACTGACGTAAACTGGAAAATTATCAGGAATAGTCAATATTTTCAATAGCTATGAAAAGAAACACGTTTAGTCAATTTAGAACTGAGTACAGGCTAATAGCTTCCTTGATTAAAACTCCTCGCAATATGAAGCTAGACTTTACTTTACGATGCTTAATCTTTTATCCATCGAATGTTTCGTTTCCCGAAAACATTTTTCTTATGTGCTGGACAATACGAAGTAATCTAAGAATCTTGGTAGGTTTTTTTATGTAAAATCCTGTAGTTTTACACAAATCATGTCGAGCAATTTGAACTTCAGAAGTTCAAGCGAAGATGCAATGCATTACTACCCTAATACAATCCTCCTTGTATTGTAATCATTTAAGTTGCATTTTCATATGTTTATTTAATTTGTTCTTTTATTTGATTTTTTTTTAATAAGCTATCCCTTCTTTCTGTATTTCCCATTAACTTGTGTTACTTCTATCTAATGAACACCATAATATTCTTTGGAAGCTTGACTTTCAAGTCAATGGCCCCTGTGGTGGGCTTGTTCCATATGAATAGGGTTCACCTTCTGAATAATAATAATAATAATAATAATAATAATAATAATAATAATAATAATAATAATAATAATAATAATAATAATAACACATATTCTTTGGAGGCCTGAATTTCAATTGTTAATGGCCCCTATGGTGGGCTTGTTCCATATGAATAGGGTTCACCTTCTGAATAATAATAATAATAATATTAATAATAATAATAATAATAATAATAATAATAATAATTAATAATAATAATAATTTAATCAATGGCCCCTGTGGTGGGCTTGTTCCATATGAATAGGGTTAATGAATAATAATAATAATAATAATAATAATAATAATAATAATAATAATAACAGGATATTGTCACTGAGGACTGTTAGATTAGACGTCATCTTGATTATATCTTTCCCTGAATCGTAATCGTGTTCATTTTGTATCAACAGGATGAACACGCGCGGAGAAGGGCCTGAAGATTCATATTGCCCGCACGTCTTGACGAGGAGCGCAGCAATGC